>NC_069501.1:362499321-362786821 GCF_027579735.1 Bombina bombina | reverse complement strand
CCACCCACATACCCCTACTCTATCCCACCCAAACCCCCCTTAAAAAAACCCTAACGCTAACCCCCTGAAGATCATCCTACCTTGAGCCGTCTTCACCCAACCGGGCCGAAATCTTCATCCAAGGTGCGCAGAGGAGGTCCTTCATCCGGTAGAAGTCTTCATCCAGGCGGCGTCTTCAATCTTCATCCATCCAGAGCGGAGCGGAGCCATCCTCTTCAACCGACGACTGAAGGTTCCTTTAAGGGATGTCATCCAAGATGGCGTCCCTTCAATTCCGATTGGCTGATACTACTCTATCAGCCAATCAGAATTAAGGTAGGAAAAATCTGATTGGCTGATCCAATCAGCCAATCAGATTGAAGTTCAATCCGATTGGCTGATGCAATCAGCCAATCGTATTGAGCTCGCATTCTATTGGCTGTTCCAATCAGCCAATAGAATGCAAGGTCAATACGATTGGCTGATTGGATCAGCCAATCGGATTGAACTTCAATCTGATTGGCTGATTGGATCAGCCAATCAGATTTTTCCTACCTTAATTCTGATTGGCTGATAGAATCCTATCAGCCAATCAGAATTGAAAGGACGCCATCTTGGATGATGTCCCTTAAAGGAACCTTCATTCGTCGTTCAGTCGTCTGTCGAAGAGGATGGCTCAGCGTCGGCTCCTTTGAAGATGGCTCCGCGTCGGCTCCGGATGGATGAAGATTGAAGACGCCGCCTGGATGAAGACTTCGACCGGATGAAGGACCTCCTCTGCGCACCTTGGATGAAGATTTCGGCCCTGTTGGGTGAAGACGACTCAAGGTAGGGAGATCTTCAGGGGGTTAGCGTTAGGTTTTTTTCAAGGGGGGTTTGGGTGGGTTAGAGTAGGAGTATGTGGCTGGTGGGTTTTAATTTTGGGGGGGGGTTGTATTTTTTTTACAGGTAAAAGAGCTGATTACTTTGGGGCAATGCCCTGCAAAAAGCCCTTTTAAGGGCTGGTAAAAGAGCTGATTACTTTTGCAATTTAGAATAGGGTAGGGAATTTTTTTATTTTGGGGGGATTTTTTATTTTATTACGAGGCTTAGATTAGGTGTAATTAGTTTAAACTTCTTGTAATTTTTTTTATTTTTTGTAATTTAGTTTTTTTTTTTTGTATTATAGAATAGTTTAATTGTATTTTAGTTTAGCTAATTGTAGTTAATTTATTTAATTAATTTAATGATAGTGTAGTGTTAGGTGTATTTGTAACTTAGGTTAGGATTTATTTTACAGGTCATTTTGTACTTATTTTAACTAGGTAGCTATTAAATAGTTATTAACTATTTAATAGCTATTGTACCTAGTTAAAATAAATACAAAGTTGCCTGTAAAATAAATATAAATCCTAAAATAGCCACAATGTAATTATTAGTTATATTGTAGCTATATAAGGGTTTATTTTATAGGTAAGTATTTAGTTTTAAATAGGAATAATTTATTTAATTATAGGAATATTATTTCGTTTAATTTAAATTATATTTACGTTAGGGGGGGTGTTAGGGTTAGGGTTAGACTTCGGTTTAGGGGTTAATAACTTTATTATAGTAGCGGCGATGTTGCGGGTGGGAGATTAGGGGTTAATAATTGTAGGTAGGTGGCGGCGATGTTAGGGAGGGCAGATTAGGGGTGAATAAAATTTATTATAGTGTTTGCGAGGCGGCAGTGCAGCGGTTTAGGGGTTAATACATTTATTATAGTGGCGGCGAAGTCCGGCCGGCAGATTAGGGGTTAATAAGTGTAGGTAAGGTAGCGGCGACGTTGGGGGGGGGGCAGATTAGGGGGTAATAAATATAATATAGGTGTTGGCGATGTTAGGGGCAGCAGATTAGGGGTTCATAGCTATAATGTAGGTGGCGGCGGTGTCCGGTCAGCAGATTAGGGGTTACAAATTTTTATTAGAGGGTTGGCGATGTGGGGGTGGCTCGGTTTAGGGGTACATAGGTAGTTTATGGGTGTTAGTGTACTTTGTAGCATAGTAGTTAGGAGCTTTATGTTCCGGCATTAACCCATAAAGCTCTTTACTACAGACTTTTTTTGGCGGTAGGAGTCTTGTCGGTAGAGGCTCTACCGCTCACTTCTTCCAAGACTCCAAATACCAGCGTTAGGCAAATCCCATAGAAAAGATAGGATACGCAATTGACGTAAGGGGATCTGCGGTAGCCTGGAGTCGCGGAAAGGAAGTGAGCGGTAGACCCTTTCCTGGCTGACTCTAAATACCAGCGGGCGGTAAAAAGCAGCGTTAGGACCCCTTAACGCTGCTTTTGACAGCTAACGCCAAACTCTAAGTCTAGCCGTATGTTTTTCTAATAAATGAAAGAAAAAAACTTAAAACAAAAGCAGAGGAATCAAACTAAAACAGCTGCCTGAAGAACTTTTCTACCAAAAACTGCTTTCGAAGAGGCAAATACATCAAAACAGTAGAATTTAGTAAATGTATGCAAAGAAGAACAAGTTGCTGCTTTGCAAATCTGATCAACTGAAGCTTCATTCTTAAAAGCCCACGAAGTGGAGGACTGATCTAGTAGAATGAGCTGTGATTCTCTGAGGCGGGGCCTGACTCAACTCCAAATAAGCTTTTTGAATCAAAAGCTTTAACCAAGATGCCAAGGAAATGGCAGAAGCTTTCTGACCTTTCCTAGAACCAGAAAAGACAACAAATAGACTAGAAGTCTTTCTGAAATCTTTAGTAGCTTCGACATATTTCAAAGCTCTTACAACATCTAGAGAATGTAAGGATCTTTCCAAAGAATTATTAGTTATAGGACACAAAGAGGGGACAATAATATCCCTATTAATGTTGTTAGAATTCACAACTTTAGGTAAAAAGTTAAATGAAGTCAGCAAAACTGCCTTATCTTGATGAAAAATCAGAAAAGGTGACTAACAAGAGCAGATAATTCAAACTCTTCTAGCAGAAGATATAGCCAAAGGGAACAACACTTTCCAAGAAAGTAGTTTAATATCCAAAGAATGCATAGGCTCAAGAGGAGAAGCCTGTAAAGCTTTCAAAACCAGATTAAGACTCCAAGGAGGAGAGATTGATTTAATGACAGGCTTGAGATGAACCAAAGCCTGTACAAAACGGTGAATATCAGGAAGCTTAGCAATCTTTCTGTGAAATAAAGCAGAGCAGAGATTTGTCCCTTCAAGGAACTTGCAGACAAACCCTTATCCAAACCATCCTGAAGAAACTGTAAAATTCTAGGAATTCTAAAAGAATGCCAGGAGAATTTGAGAAGAACACCATGAAATATAAGTCTTCCAAACCTGATAATAAATCTTCCTAGAAACAGATTTACGAGCTTGTAACATAGTATCAATCACTGAGTCAGAGAAACCTCTATGACTAAGCACTAAGCGTTCAATTTCCATACCTTCAAATTTAGCAATTTGAGATTCTGATGGAAAAACTGTCCTTGAGACAGATGGTCTGGTCTTAAAGGAAGTGGCCAAGGTTGACAACTGGACGTCCGGACAAGGTCCGCATACCAGAACCTGTGAGGCCATGCTGGAGCTACCAGAAACACAAACTAATGTTCCATGATGATTTTGGAAATCACTCTTGGAAGAAGAACTAGAGGCGGAAAGATTATAAGCAGGTTGGTAAAACCAAGGAACTGCTAACGCATCCACCGACTCCGCCTGAGGATCTCTGGACCTGGATAGTTAACTGGGAAGTTTCTTGTTTAGATGAGAAGCCATAAGATCTATTTCTGGAAGACCCCACATCTGAACAATCTGAAAAAACACATCTGGATGGAGAGACCACTCCCCCGGATGTAAAGTCTGATGGCTGAGACAACTCGCTTCCCAATTGTCTATACAAGGGATATGTACCGCAGAAATTAGGCGAGCTGGATTCCGCCCAAGCAAGTATGCGAGATACTTCTTTCATAGCTAGGGGACTGTGAGTCCAGCCTTGATGATTGACATATGACACAGTTGTGACATTGTCTGTCTGAAAACAAATGAATGGTTCACTCTTCAACAGAGGCCAAACCTGCAGAGCCCTGAAAATAGCATGGAGTTCCAAAATATTGATTGGTAACCTTGCCTCTTGAGATTTTCAAACCCTTTGTGCTGTCAGAGATCCCCAGACAGCTCCCCAACCTGAAAGACTTGCATCTGTTGTGATTACAGTCTAGGTTGGACGAACAAAAGAGGCCCCTTGAATTATACGGTGGTGGTCTAACCACCAAGTCAGAGAAAGTTGAACATTGGGATTTAAGGATATTAATTGTGATATCTTTGTATAACCCCTGCACCATTGCTTCTGCATGAAAATGAGCAAAGGGGATCGCGTCTGATGATGCTGCAGTCATGAGACCTAAAACTTCCATGCACATAGCCACTGAAGGGAACGATTGAGACTGAAGGTTCCGACAAGCTGAAGCCAATTTTATTTGTCTCTTGTCCGTTAGAGATAGTCATGGACACTGAATCTATCTGGAAACCTAAAAAAGTGACCCTTGTCTGAGGAATCAAGGAACTTTTTGGTAAATTGATCATCCAACCATGTCTTTTGAAGAAACAACACTAGTTGATATGTGTGAGATTCGGTAAAATGTAAAGACTGAGCTAGTACCAAGATATCGTCCAAATAAGGAACCATTGCAATACCCTGTTCTCTGATTACAGAGAGTAGGGCACCGAGAACTTTTGAAAAAATTATTTGCGCTGTTGCTAGACCAAATGGAAGAGCAACAAATTGGTAATGCTTCTCTAGAAAAGAGAATCTCAGAAACCGATAGTAGTCTGGATGAATCGGAATATGAAGATATGCATCCTGTAAGTCTATCGTGGACATATAATGACCTTGCTGAACAAAAGGCAGAATAGTCCTTATAGTCACTATTTTGAAAGATGGCACTCTCACAAAACGGTTCAAAATTTTCAGATCCAGATCTGGCCTGAATTAATTTTCTTTCTTTGGAACAATGAATAGGTTTGAATAAACCCTAGACACTGTTCCTTAAAAGGGAACTGGTATTATTACCCCTGAAAGCTCTAGATCTGAAACACACTTCAGAAAGGCCTGAGCCTTCACTGGGTTTGCTGGAATGCGTGTGAGAAAAAAATCTTCTCACAGGAGGTCTTACTCTGAATCCTATTCGATACCCTTGAGAGACAATGTTCTGAATCCATTGATTTAGGACAGTATCTGCCGAAATGTCTTGGAAAAATTTTAATCTTCCCCGCACCAGCTGAGCTGGAATGAGGTCTGCACCTTCATGCAGACTTGGGGGCTGGCTTTGGTTTCTTAAAAGGCTTGGATTTATTCCAACTTGAAGAGGGTTTCCAATTGGAACCAGATTCTTTGAGGGACGGATTGGCTTTCTGTTCCTTATTCTGTCGAAAAGAACGAAAACCATTAGAAACCTTAGATTTACCCTTAGGTCTTTTATCCTGAGGTATAAAAACTCCCTTCCCCCCAGTAACAGTTGAAATAATTGAATCGAACTGAGAACCAAATAAATTGTTATCTGGGAAAGAAAGAGATAGTAATCTAGACTTAGATACCATGTCAGCATTCCAATATTTAAGCCACAAAGCTCTTCTAGCTAACATAGCTAAAGACATAGATTTAACATAAATTTTGATGATATCAACAATAGCATCACAGATAAAATGATTAGCATGTTAAAGCAAGAGAACAATGCTAGACAAATCAGGATCTGTTTCCTGTTGCACTAAACTTTCTAACCAAAAAGTTGATGCAGCTGCAACATCAGCCATAGAAATGGCAGGCCTGAGAAGATAGCCAGAATATAAATAAGCTTTCCTTAGATACGATTCAAGTTTCCTATCTAAAGGGTCTTTAAAGGAAGTACTATCTTCCATAGGGATAGTAGTACATTTGGCAAGAGTAGAGAGAGCCCCATCAACTTTGGGTATTTTTTCCCAAAATTCCAATCTAATTGCTGGCAAGGGATACAACTTTTTAAACCTAGCAGAAGGAATAAAAGAAGTATCAGGCCTATTCCATTCCTTTTGAAATCATATCAGAAATTGCATCAGGAACTGGAAAAACATTTGGAGTAACCACAGGAGGTTTATAAACAGAATTTAAACGTTTACTAGTTTTAATATCAAGAGGACTAGTTTCCACCATATCCAAAGTAATCAAAACCTCTTTTAACAAGGAACGAATATACTCCATCTTAAAGAGATAAGTAGATTTGTGTCAATCTCTAAGGTAGGATCTTCTGAATCAGATAGATCCTCTTTAGAGGAAGATAAATCAGTATGTTGTCGGTCATTTGAAATTTCATCAACTTTATGAGAAGTTTTAAAAGACCTTTTACGTTTATTAGAAGGCGGAATAACAGACAAAGCCTTCTGAATCGCATCAGCAATAAAATCTTTTATATTCACAGGGATATCATGTACATTAGATGTTGAAGGAACAACAGGCATTGTACTAGTACTGATGGATAAATTCTCTGCATGTAAAAGTTTATCATGACAACTGTTACATACTACCGCTTGAGATATAATCTCAACTAATTTACAACAGATACACTTATCTTTGGTAGAACTGTTATCAGGCAGTAGGAATCCAACAGTGGTTTCTGAAACAGGATCAGGTTGAGACATCTTGCAACTGTAATAGAAAAAAACAACATATAAAGCAAAAATATCAATTTCCTTATATGACAGTTTCAGGAATGGGAAAAGAAATGCAAGAGGCATATAGGAAGTGGGGTTTAATTAAATTATTTGGCGGCAAGTATGACGCGCAATGCAAAATGAAATTTTTTGGCGCTAATAACATCCGGAAATGACGCAACTTGTGTCATGACAGACGCAACTTTGTGCAAGGAACCTGGCGTCAACTAAGACACCGGAAATGGCGAGCTTGCGTCAACGAACGTACCTTTGCGACAAAAAATTATTGCACCAAGAATGATAGTAGTCTGGATGAATCGGAATATGAAGATATGCATCCCGCAATACCCCATTTTCCCCAATTTTGAAACTGATAGTCTGCAAAAGAAAATATACATAAACCTGACTCATGGCAAATATAAGTACAATACATATATTTAGAACTTTACATTAATACATAAAGTGCCAAACCATAGTTGAGAGTGTCTTAAGTAATGAAAACATACTTACCGAAAGACACCCATCCACATATAGCAGATAGCCAAACCAATACTGAAACATTTATCAGTAGAGGTAATGGAATATGAGAGCATATTGTCGATCTGAAAAGGGAGGTAGGAGATGAATCTCTACAACCGATAACAGAGAACCTATGAAAAGATTTCCTGCGAGGAAAACCATAGTATTCAATAGGTGATACTCCCTTCACATCCCTCTGACATTCACTGTACTCTGAGGGGAATCGGGCTTCAAAATGCTGAGAAGCGCATATCACAGAAGAAAATCAAGCACAAACTTACTTCACCACTTCCATAGGAGGCAAAGTTTGTAAAACTGAATTGTGGGTGTGGTGAGGGGTGTATTTATAGGCATTTTGAGGTTTGGGAAACTTTGCCCTTCCTGGTAGGATTGTATATCCCATACATCACTAGCTCATGGACTCTTGCCAATTACATGAAAGAAAGGTCAAATATTGCTATCCTTCCCAGGGGTCATCTACTAGATTAATGGATTTATCTGATACAAGATTATCCGATGATGAAGGTGCCTCTGATACTTCAAATGGGTGCTCTTTCTGGATCAGAATCTGCTGCCTCTAAGCCTCCAACTGCAGGGGAACCAGACTTTAGATTTGAAATTGAGCATTTACGCTTTCTGCTGAAGGAAGTTTTGGCTATGTTAGAGATTCCAGAGCCCAAATTGCCTGAGGAACCTTTGGTTCCTAAATTAGATAAGGTCTACGAGGACAGGGTTGTACCACAAACTTTCCCGGTTACCATAAAGATGGCAAACATTATTAAGAATGAATGGGAAAGAATTGGTTCTTGATTTTCCCCTTCTTCCTTTAAAAAATTGTTCCCGGTCCCAAACTCTCAATTGGAGTTGTGGGGTTCCATCCCCAAGGTTAATGGCGCTATCTCCACACTTTCTAAATGCACTACTATCCCGCTTGAGCCCATGGGTAAGAAGATAGAAACTTTGTTAAGAAGGATGTTTCAACCGGCAGCGGCTGTTGCTGTGGTTGCTGGAGCGGCAACCTACTGGAACGACTCCTTATCTGAGTTGATCGAGGTGGTGGGTCCCCTCAACGTGATCCAGGAAAGAATTAAGGCCTTAAGAGTGGCTAATTCTTTTATGTGTGATGCAAATATGCAAATTATTCGCTTGAATGCCAAGGCTTCAGGTTTTTCTGTTCAAGCCCATAGGGCACTATGGCTGAAGTCCTGTTCTGTGGACATGACTTTTAAGTCAAGACTTCTTTCCCTCCCATTTAAGGGAAAGATTCTATTTGGTCCTGTCCTGGACTCTATTATATCCACAGTAACTGGAGGCAAAGGTGCCTTTTTACCTCAGGATTAGAAGAAGCCTGAAGGACAAGGTCCTAACTTTCATTCTTTTCGTTCAGATAAATCCCGTCAGCAGCCCTCCGCAAAGCCAGCGCAATCCAAGGGGATTTGGAAGCCAGCTCAGTCCTGGAATAAATCCAAGCAGAGCAAGAAGCCTGCCGAGATCGTCAGAATGAAGGGGCGGTCCCCGATCCGGCTCTGGATCTTGTAGGGGGCAGACTGTCGCTCTTTTCAAAAGCTTGGTTTGGGGACGTGCAAGACCCGTGGGTCCTTGAGGTCATCGCTCAGGGATACAATATAGGTTTCAAGTCTCATCCAACCAGGGGCAGATTCGTCCTCTCAATCCTGTCTTCAAGGCCAGAGAAGAGAGAGGCCTTTCTGGGGTGTGTAAGGAATCTCTCCTACCTAGGAGTCATTTTTCCGGTACCTTTTTGTGGTCCCAAAGGAGGAGGGAACTTTCCGCACGATTCTGGACCTAATGTGCTTAAACAAAATTGTTCCAATACACAAGGAACACTTCAAGTTCCTAAGGTTTGCGTTCCTGGACCAGCACTTCCAGTTTATTGCACTTCCGTTTGGTCTAGCTACTGCTCCAAGAGTTTTTACAAAGGTTCTAGGGGCTCTGCTTTCAGTGGCCAGATCCAGAGTTATAGCAGTAGCGCCATACTTGGACGATATTCTGATTCAAGCTCCATCCTGTCTGGCAGAAGACCATTCGAGATCTCCTCTTTTTCTTTTTCGATCTCATGGGTGGAAGATAAACTTAGAAAATAGTTCTCTTATTCCCAGTACCAGGGTGGAATTCCTGGGTACTTTAATAGACTCCATATCTATGAGGATATTCCTTACAGACCAGAGACTTCACAAGCTAACTTCCACTTGTCTTGCCCTCCAAACCTCCTTAAGGCCTTCTGTGGCTCGGTGTATAGAGGCGATTGTTCTCATGGTGTACAGCATGGACATCATTCCCTTTGCCAGATTCCATCTCAGACCACTTCAGCTGTGCATACTGAGACAGTGGAATGGCGATCATTTGGATCTGTCTCATCAGATTTCTCTGGACAACCGGTCGAGAGGATCGCTCTCCTGGTGGCTCTGTCCAGATCACCTGTCCTCATCCTTCTTGAGACCATCCTGGGGGATTGTGACTACGGACGCAAGTCTATCAGGATGGGGAGCTGTTTGGTTTGGGGTGCCAGGAAGGTACAGAGCCTGTGGACTCTAGAGTAATCTCTCCTCACGATCAACATCTTAGAACTTCGAGCGATCTTCAATGCTCTGAAGGCTTGGCCTCTTCTGGGTTCATCCCAGTTTCAGATTCCAATCAGACATCATAACCTCAGTGGCTTACATCAACAATCAGGGGGGAATGAGGAGCTCCCTAGCAATGAGGGAAGTATTTCGGTTTCTGTAGTGTCAGCAATCCATTTCCTCTAGCAGACAATCCTTTAATTCGGGGGAATGGTCTCTCCATCCCGAGGTGTTTGTGGAGATTTGCAACAGGTCGTGGACGCCGGGGAGATAAATCTCATGGCGTCCTGGCTCAATTCCAAGCTACCCAGATAGGGGTCGCGGTCCAGGGATCCTCAGGCAGAGCTAATAGATGCATTAGCAGGCCTTGGAGGTTCAATTTAATTTACATTTTTTCACCTTTACCACTTCTTCCCTGTGTAGTGGCCCGCATCAATCAGGAGAAGGCATCAGTGATACCGATTGCTCCATCGTGGCCGCAAAGGATGTAGTTTGTGGACCTGGTGGGGATGTCCTCAGCCCCTCCGTAGAAGTTGCCCTGTTGCAGGGATCTGCTTGAACAGGGTCCTTTTGTTCATCAAAATCTAGATTCTCTGAGGCTGACTGCATGGAGATTGAACGCTTAGTCTTAGCCAAGAGAGGTTCTCTGTGAGGGTTATTGACACTCTCATTCAGGCTCGTAAGCCTGTTACTCGCCGCATCTATCACAAGGTGTGGAGAGCTTACTTATTCTGGTGTGAAGAGCATGGTTTAGTCTGGCATAAGGTTAAGGCTGCCAGGATTCTTTCCTTTCTCCAGGAGGGTCTGGAGAAGGGCCCTTCTGCCAGTTCTCTGAGGGGACAGATTTCAGGCCGTTCTGTTTTACTGCACAAGAAGCTTGCAGAGCTCCCTGACGTGCAGTCTTTCGTTAAGCCTCTGATTAGGATCAGATCTAACGCTCCACCTTGGAGTTTGAATCTTGTTAAGTTTTTACAACGGGCTCTGTGTGAGCTTATGCATTCAGTTGACATCAAATTGTTGTCATGGAAGGTTCTTTTTCTTTTGGCTATTGCATCAGCACACAGATTTTCTGAAATGGCTGCCTTGCAATGTGAGCCTCCTTATCTGGTGTTCCACACTGATAAGGCTGTCCTTCAAAACCCGCTCAGGTTTTCTACCTAAGGTGGTGTCTGATCGTAACATCAATCAGGAGATTGTGGTTCCTTCCTTCTGTCCTAATCCTCCTCCTTCGAAGGAACGCCTACTTCATAATCTGGATGTGGTTCGTGTTTTGAAGTTTTATCTTCAAGCTTCTAAGGATTTTAGGCAAACTTCTTCCCTGTTTGTTATCTATTCTGGGAAGCGTAAGGGTCTGAAGGCTTCTTCGACTTCCTTATCTTTTTGGTTGAGGAGTGTTAAACGCTTAGCTTACGAGTCAGTGGGACTTAAACCTCCTCAGAGGGTTACGGCTCATTCCACTAGAGCGGTGGCTTCCTCTTAGTCCTTTAAAAACGAGGCCTCTATGGATCAGATTTGTAAGGCAGCTATCTGATCCTCCTTACAAACTTTTGCTTCGGATGAAGCAGCTTTTGGGAGAAAGGTTTTACAGGCTGTGGTGCCCTCAGATTAATGTCCGCATTTCTTTTACCCCTCCCGTTATAATTCAGTGTCCTCTTGAGCTTGTGTATAGTTTTCCCAACAGTAAGAAATTATGCTGTGGACTCTCCTCATATTAAGAAGCAAAACATAAATTATGCTTACCTGATAATTTAATTTCCTTCTGTATGAGGTGAGTCCACGGCCCCGCCCATATTCTCTGATGGGCAGATCAAAATTTGTTTTTCTCTTATGGCACGATTTATACCCTGATATTTCTTCTACTGTTCCTTGTTCCCTTGGCAGAATGACTGGGATATGAGGGAAGTGGGGGGGGGGAGGTATTTAAGCCTTTGGCTGGGGTGTCTTCCTCCTCTTGGTGGCCAGGTTCAATATTTCCCAACAGTAAGGAATGATGCCTTGGACTCTCCTCATACAGAAGGAAATGAAATTATCAGGTAAGCATAATTTATGTTTTTGTGTTATGTGAGGAAAACCATTTCCTATTAGATGAGACCTAGCAATCATTGTTTTGACTTTTCATTTTTTTTAATTTAATTTCACCTGATTAAATTAATAAGTGTGAGTAGTTTATTACATGATAATGTACAGGTCACATCTTTGTAGCCATTTTTAATTTATGTATTATTTTTCTCTGTTTAGATGAATCCTAGACAATGGAGCCATATATCTGAAAGTGCCAAAGACTTGGTGCGCCGCATGCTTATGCTAGACCCTGCTGAAAGGATAACAGTCTATGAAGCGTTAAATCATCCTTGGTTAAAGGTAAAAAAAATAATAATAAAGTCCTTAAAATTGAACTTTCAAATTCATTATGTAGTTGAACAAATGTTTTTGTTTTTCTTCTGCAGTTAAAGCCAGTGACTGAAAAAAAAAAATATAACACATTATTTGAGTTGATTGAATATATTAAAAAATAACAATTTGCTTTTTTTTTATTTTTTCTGAGTGCATTTAGTTTCAATACATCAGGCTCCATGACTTCTCTGCAAAATTGTATGCACATTACATTGTATTCATTATAATGTCTCTGCACTTTTCCTTGGATTTATCTTTTTTTTTTTTTTTTTTTAGTATTAATGTATTTAACAGTTTCATGACTTTTTTGCATAGACCATTCCAAACGATTTTTTTAAGCTCACAGAGAAATAGATCACTATACGTAAGTGCTGATTGAAGTTGAGGCGGAAAAAACCCAAATGTTTAAAATTGTTTATGCTGTCTCGTAGGTCCAACCATTATTTGGTAATAGAATGTAGATGCCAAATGTAAGCCCTATTCAGATGTAACTATTTATTTGCATTATGTTTACATAAGAGGCTCATTTAACAAATGCATTAACACTTCTATTAGTTGTAGGCTTTTAGAATACAGTTAAGAGGTTCTGATGAGTAATGCTTCCATTGTTTTAAAGTCATATTGCTCCAATTATTTTAAACTTACAATGTTCTAGATTGAACAAAACATAGTAAGAGGATCAAGCATCCAATAGTAGGTTAAAAAAATGACTCTTTATTAGGTACATTTTAAAATAGGAACCCAGCGTGAATCAAGGTGAGAAAAACAAGTTTTGGCCGTAATCATAGACCTACTTCCCCTGTCTTAGGGGCCTGTTTTTATGGGGCAAGTCTCCACCCCTAACGATTAAAAACATATGTATAAAATACATAGACATTTTACTGCTAGACTAGAGTATAAATATAAGGGTGAACAGACACGGTATACACTGTACTGCTGTTAACAGCTGTACTGATAGTGTTAATTTCATTTAACCATAATATAATTCTAGGTACATAATAATAGATCATGAGATTAACATACTAGAATTTCCTACACAGAGAGTATAAATTAGAAGTTAAATTTGAAGTGATCTCAAAAAAACTGAAAGACAATGATACAAATCCTATTCCATTCAGGTTTGAAAACCTATTTCCAATAATTAATATAAATTTGTGAATTGAAACCCCCTGGTACTAAGGTTTTCATCTAATGTATCCAATACACTTTCTGTCTTTCCCAGGATACAGAGTTTACTTCCACCTCTACATAATACATGTACAGCTTAGATTGCATTTCATTTAAATGTTTCCACATTTTTAATGTGTTTCTCTATGAAATGTTGAGACAGAGATGAACAAGTTACATCATTGCTTATATATCCCAAGGGATCTCGGATTATTGTTCTAACATCCCTAGTGGTGAGCCCAACATATTGTGTTAAATGTTGTGAACATTCATTTATATAAATGACGTATGTTGTGGAACAATTAACACAGCCCTGTGTGGTGAAATTTTCACCTGTGACATATGATGAAAAATTGCAACCTTGTCTAAGATGTGGACAGACCCTACACCGTGCTCTTCCACATCTATGTACATAATGTGCTAAATGCCTCTGTATATAAATCTGATGGTGCAAGCCCATTTTTTTTTGGCTCATTAACATTAATTGTCATAGTTATGGTTTTGCTCTCACCACATTGTTTTGTGGAGTATGTTACGTAATATTTGTGTCACTTCTGATGACTAATCCTATTATGTAAAAGGCCAAGTGTGTTTGTCCGAAGCTGTCATGCGCAGTAGAGACAGCACGAGGACAAACACACCTGGCCTTTGAGTCCCTACCTGATCTGCGGCAGAAGTGGGCGTGGCCGGACATGAAGGGGCGTGGCCGGGCGCAAAGGGCCATGAAAGGGGCGTGGCCGGGCGTAAAGGGGCCTGGCGCGGTCGCTCACGCAAGATAGAGGGGAGGGAGAGAGAGAGCACAAAAGAGAGGGAGGGAGAGAGAGAGAGCACAAAAGAGAGGGGGGAGGAGAGAGAGCACAAAAGAGAGGGGGGAGGAGAGAGAGCACAAAAGAGGGGAGGGGGGGGGAGAGCACAAAAGAGGGGGGGAGAGCACAAAAGAGGGGGGGAGAGCACAAAAGAGAGAGGGGGGAGAGCACAAAAGAGAGGGGAGGAGAGCACAAAAGAGAGGGGGGAGAGAGAGCACAAAAGAGAGGGGGGAGAGAGAGCGCAAAAGAGAGGGGGGGAGAGAGCACAAAAAAGAGGGGGGAGAGAGCACAAAAGAGAAGGGGGGGAGAGAGCACAAAAGAGAAGGGGGGGAGAGAGCGCAAAAGAGAGGGGGGAGAGAGAGAGCGCAAAAGAGAGGGGGAGAGAGAGCGCAAAAGAGAGGGGGGGAGAGAAAGAGAGAGAGCAAAAGAGAGGGGGAGAGCACAAGGGGTGGGACCGCTGTACTGCAAAAAATGGCCCGTGTGAACGGGCTTTAGGACTAGTTTTAGTGATAATATTCATCCACACTGATTTAACTCAGATACTCATGAAGCTGGGATATAATAATCTGTTTCAGGGATAGCCAACTTCCTAATATACATTTATGATCCAACACATAAATATACTTCCTAAAAATGTTCAGTGGCACAGTGGATTTAGGTAAGGTTACATGTTTTCCCCTTTAGAGGGTTCTCAAGTTTTATTCACCCAAAGCACACATTTTTATTTATTTTCCGGGGGCCACACAAACTATGGCACACATTCTTAGTTTTGTTTTCTTCTATAAGGTACGACGAGTCCACGGATTCATCCTTTACTTGTAGGATATTATCCTCCTGCTAACAGGAAGTGGCATAGAGCACCACAGCAGAGCTGTCTATATAGCTCCTCCCTTAGCTCCACCACCCAGTCATTCTCTTTGCCTACTCTAAGTACTAGGAAGGGTAAAGTGAAAGAGATGATAAAATGTTAGTTTTTATTTTCTTTAAGCAGGGTTTGTGGACTCAGGAGGAGGCTCTCCTCCCGATAAATATTCTAGAACTGAGAGCGATATTCAACGCACTTCAGGTATGGCCTCAGCTGGCTTCGGCCTGTAGCATATATCAATCATCAGGGGGGAACAGAGAGTTCTCTAGCGATGATAGAGGTTACCAAAATAATTTGATGTGCAGAGACTCACTCTTGCCATCTATCAGCAACCTATATCCCAGGGGTGGAGAACTGGGAAGTGGATTTTCTAAGTCGTCAGACTTTTCATCCAGGGGAGTGGGAACTCCATCCAGAGGTGTTTGCACAATTGATTCAGCAATGGGGCACACCAGAATTGGATCTGATGGCGTCACGTCAGAACGCCAAACTTCCTTGTTACGGGTCCAGATCAAGGGATCCTCGGGCAGTACTGATAGATGCTCTATCAGTATCCTGGTCGTTCAACCTGGCTTATGTGTTTCCACCATTTCCTCTCCTTCCTCGTTTGATTGCCAGAATCAAACAGGAGAGAGCTTCAGTGATTTTGATAGCACCTGCGTGGCCACGCAGGACTTGGTATGCAGACCTGGTGGACATGTCATCTCTTCCACCATGGACTCTGCCACTGAGACAGGACCTTTTGATTCAAGGTCCGTTCCAGCATCCAAATCTAGTTTCTCTGCGGCTGACTGCCTGGAGATTGAACACTTGATTTTATCAAAGCGGGGATTCTCTGAGTCGGTCATAGATACCTTGATTCAGGCTCAAAAGCCTGTCACTAGGAAAATTTATCATAAGATATGGCGTAAATATCTTTATTGGTGCGAATCCAAAGGCTACTCATGGTGTAAGATTAGGATTTTGTCCTTTCTCCAAGAAGGATTGGAGAAGGGGCTATCAGCTAGTTCCTTAAAGGGACAGATATCTGCTTTATCAATTTTACTGCACAAGCGTCTGGCAGATGTTCCAGACGTTCAGTCGTTCTGTCAGGCTTTAGTTAGAATCAAGCCTGTGTTTAAACCTGTTGCTCCGCCATGGAGTTTGAATTTAGTTCTTAAAGTTCTTCAAGGGGTTCCGTTTGAACCTATGCATTCCATAGATATTAAGTTTCTATCTTGGAAAGTTCTGTTTTTAGTTGCTATCTCTTCGGCTCGAAGAGTTTCTGAACTATCTGCATTGCAATGCGACTCACCTTATCTTGTTTTCCATGCTGATAAGGTGGTTTTGCGTACCAAACCTGTATTCCTTCCTAAGGTTGTTACTCATAAGAATATTAATCAGGAAATTGTTGTTCCTTCTCTGTGTCCTAATCCTTCCTCTAAGAAGGAGCGTCTGTTGCACAACTTGGACGTGGTTTGTGCTTTGAAGGTTTACTTGCAAGCGACCAAAGATTTCCGTCAAACATCTTCTTTGTTTGTTGTCTATTCTGGAAAACGTAGAGGTCAAAAAGCTACGGCTACCTCTTTCTTTTTGGCTGAAAAGCATCATCCGTTTGGCATATGAGACTGCTGGACAGCAGCCTCCTGAAAGAATTACAGCTCACTCTACTAGAGCGGTGGCTTCCACATGGGCTTTTAAAAATGATGCTTCTGTTGAACAGATTTGTAAGGCTGCGACTTGGTCTTCGCTTCATAACTTTTCCAAATTTTACAAATTTGATACTTTTGCTTCTTCGGAGGCTATTTTTGGGAGAAAAGTTCTTCAAGCAGTGGTGCCTTCTGTTTAGCCATCTGTCTTGTCCCTCCCGTTCATCCGTGTCCTGTAGCTTTGGTATTGTATCTCACAAGTAAAGGATGAATCCGTGGACTCGTCGTATCTTATAGAAGAAAAGTAAATTTATGCTTACCTGATTAATTAATTTCTTCTATGGTACGACGAGTCCACGGCCCGCCCTGTCATTTTAAGACAGATTATATTTTTTGATTTTAAACTTCAGTCACCACTGTACCTTTTAGTTTCTCCTTTTTCTTCCTGTACCTTCGGTCGAATGACTGGGGGGGTGGAGCTAAGGGAGGAGCTATATAGACAGCTCTGCTGTGGTGCTCTTTGCCACTTCCTGTTAGCAGGAGGATAATATCCCACAAGTAAAGGATGAATCTGTGGACTCGTCGTACCATAGAAGAAATTAATTTATCAGATAAGCATAAATTTACTTTTTCTTTCATAAGGTGGTGAGCGTCCATGAGCCTTTACTCCTGGAATTCAACTCCTGGCCACTAGGTTGAGGCAAAGATTCCCAAAACTCCAAGAGCACTTAAAGGGACACTGAACCCAATTTTTTTCTTTCGTTATTCAGATAGAGAATGACATTTTAAGCAACTTTCTAATTTACTCCTATTATCAAATTTTCTTTATTCACTTGATATTTTTATTTGAAATGCAATAATGTGTTTATTTGCCGGTCCATTTTTGGTGAACAACTTGGGTTGTCCTTGCTGATTGGTGGATAAATTCATCCACCAATAAAAACATGCTGTCCAGAGTTCTGAACCAAAAAAAGCTTAGAGTCCTGCTTTTTCAAATAAAGATAGCAAGAGAACGAATAAAAATTGGTAATAGGAGTAAATTAGAAAGTTGCTTAAAATTGCATGCTCTATCTGAATCACGAAAGAAAACAATTTGGGTTCAGTGTCCCTTTAATACCTCCCACCTTTCTGGTATATTAGTCTTATCTTTGCCTCGACAGGAGGAAGGTGAAGAATTGAGGCACTCCAGATTCGTCATGGGAGAGGAGTCTTCTGACTGATTTAAGGCCCTTTTTTCCTGTCAGACCTGCTACTGAGAGACAGAGGGAAGATTGGCATATTGGGCAGTGACACAATCACTCCTATTGAGGAGTTACTCACAAGCCTGACACAGGTGTCGCAGGGACTGGTCCCTTAGCCTCCTCCTGTTGCGTTGTTGATATACTCACATGATATTTTGTCACTTATGCAGTGGTTAAGCGCAGTACAGTGGATGTAGTTCAGGTAAGTAAAAAAAAAACACATTTTGCACTTACAAAGCCTATTAACAGTTACGGTTTGTGCAAAGTACATCATAGCCAGGTGACAATTATGAGATTACACCACATTCACATTCTAGCTGCTCTGGGATATAACTGTATTCTGGGGAACCTCATAGTATTTAAAGCTGGCATATTTTTCATTCTTTGAGGAGAAGTTTTGTAATTTTATTTCTTTCATGTAATTGGCAAGAGTCCATGAGCTAGTGACGTATGGGATATACAATCCTACCAGAAGGGGCAAAGTTTCCCAAACCTCAAAATGCCTATAAATACACCCCTCACCACACCCACAATTCAGTTTTACAAACTTTGCCTCCTATGGAGGTGGTGAAGTAAGTTTGTGCTAAGATTTCTACGTTGATATGCGCTTCTCAGCATTGTTGAAGCTCGATTCCTCTCAGAGTACAGCGAATGTCAGAGGGACGTGAAGGGAGTATCACTTATTGAATACGATGATTTCCCTAATGGGGGTCTATTTCATAGGTTCTCTGTTATCGGTCGTAGAGATTCATCTCCTACCTCCCTTTTCAGATCGACGATATACTCTCAATTTACCATTACCTTTACTGATAACTGTTTCAGTACTGGTTTGGCTATCTGCTATATGTGGATGGGTGTCTTTTGGTAAGTATGTTTTTTATTACTTAAGACACCTCAGCTATGGTTTGGCACTTTATGCATTTATATAAAGTTCTAAATATATGTATTGTACTTATATTTGCCATGAGTCAGGTTCATGTATTTCCTTCTGCAGACTGTCAGTTTCATATTTGGGGAAAATAAACCTTTTTTGAGAATTTTTTTTCTTGCCTGGGGTTCAGTCTTTTTTTCAATTGACTACTTCTTGCAAACTGCGGGCGATATTGGGCCCACGGGTGCCCCAAATGCTATACTTTATTGCGTCATTCTTGGCGCAATAATTTTTTGCCGCGAAAAATACGTCTATGACGCGACTTCGTCATTTCCGGCGTCATAGTTGATGCCGAAGTCTTTCACACGGTTGTGTCATTTCCGGTTATTATTGGCGCCAAAAAAGTTTTCAGTTACGTTGTGCGTCATACTTGGCGCCAAACTTTTTCATTATTTTAATACCCCGTTGATGTTTGCCTCTTGCCTTTTTCTCTATCAGAGGGCTATGCTATTTGCATTTTTTTCCTATTCTTGAAACTGTCATATAAGGAAATTGATATACCTATGAATTGTAAAGAATTTGTTCTGATTCTATCCAGAAGGCTTTGTCTGCATTTCCACCTTCTAATAAATGTAAAAGGTCTTTTAAAACTTCTCATTCAGTTGATGAAATTTCAAATGACCAACAACATAATAATTTATCCTCCTCTGATGAGGATCTTTCTGATACAGAAGATCCTTCCTCAGACATTGACACTGACAAATCTACTTATTTATTTAAAATAGAGTATATGTGTTCTTTATTAAAAGAAGTGTTAATTACTTTGGATATTGAGGTAACCAGTCCTCTTGACGTTCAGTCTAATAAACGTTTAAATGCTATTTTTAAACCTCCTGTGGTTTCTCCAGGGTTTTTTTCCTATTCCTGAGGCTATTTCTGATATGTTTTCTAGGGAATGGAATAAGCCAGGTACTTCTTTTATTCCTTCTTCAAGGTTTAAAAAATTGTATCCTTTACCAGCAAATTCTATAGAGTTTTGGGAAAAAATCCACAAAGTTGATGGGGCTATTTCTACTCTTGCTAAACGTACCACTATTCCTATGGAAGATAGTACTTCCTTTAAGGATCCTTTAGATAGGAAGCTTGAATCTTATCTAAGGAAAGCCTATTTATATTTAGGTCATCTTCTCAGACCTGCAATTTCTTTGGCTGATGTTGCGGCTGCATCAACTTTCTGGTTGGAGAATTTAGCGCAACAAGAATTGGATTCTGACATATCTAGCATTATTCGCTTACTGCAATATGCTAATCATTTTATTTGATGCCATTTTTGATATTATCAAAATTGATGTTGGATCCATGTCTTTAGCTATATTAGCTAGAAGAGCTTTGTGGCTTAAATCTTGGAATGCTGATATGACCTCTAAATCTAGATTGCTATCTCTTTCCAAGGTAATTTATTTGGTTCTCAGTTGGATTCTATTTCAACTGTTACTGTGGGAAAGGGAGTTTTTCTGCATCAGGATAAAAAACCTAAGGGTAAATCTAACGCTTCTAAACGTTTTTGTCCTTTCGTCAAAATAAGGAACAAAAACTCAATCCTTCCCCCAAGGAATCCGTTTCCAATTGGAAGCCTTTCTCAAATTGGAATAAATCCAAGCCATTTAAGAAACCAAAGTCAGCCCCTAAGTCTGCATGAAGGTGTGGCCCTCATTCCAGCTCAGCTGGTAGGGGGCAGATTAAGGTTTTTCAAGGATATTTGGATAAATTCTGTCTAAAATCAATGGATTCAGAGCATTGTCTCTCAAGGGTATCGAATAGGATTCAGAGTAAGACCTCCTGTGAGAAGATTTTTTCTCTCACGTATCCCTGTAAATCCAGTAAAAGCTCAGGCTTTCCTGAATTGTGTTTCAGACCTGGAGTCTTCAGGGGTAATCATGCCAGTTCCTTTTCAGGAACAAGTTTTTGTTTTTTATTCAAATCTATTCATTGTCCCAAAGAAGGAAAATTTATTCAGACCAGTTCTGGATCTGAAAATTTTGAATCGTTATGTAAGAGTACCAACTTTCAAGATGGTGACTATAAGGACTATACTGCCTTTTGTTCAGCGAGGACATTATATGTCCACAATAGACTTGCAGGATGCATACCTTCATATTCCGATTCATCCAGAACATTATCAGTTCCTGAGATTCTCTTTTCTAGACAAGCATTACCAATTTGTTGCTCTTCCATTTGGCCTAGCAACAGCTCCAAGAATCTTTTCAAAGGTTCTAGGTGCCCTACTCTCTGTAATCAGAGAACAGGGTATTGCTGTGTTTCCTTATTTAGACGATATCTTGGTACTAGCTCAGTCTTTACGTTCTGCAGAATCTCACACAAATCAACTAGTATTTGTTTCTTCGGAAACATGGTTGGAGGATCAATTTACCAAAAAGTTTCTTGATTCCTCAGACAAGGGTCAACTTTTTAGGCTTCCAGATAGATTCAGTGTCCATGACTCTGTCTCTAACCGACAAGAGACTTTTAAAATTGGTTGCAGCCTGCCAGCACCTTCAGTGTCACTCATTCCCTTCGGTGGCTATGTGCATGGAAGTTTTAGGTCTCATGACTGCAGCATCGGACGCGATCCTCTTTGCTCGTTTTCACAGGAGACCTCTACAGCTTTGTATGCTCAACCAATGGTGCAGGGATTATACAAATATATCACAATTAATATCCTTAAATCCCAATGTACGACACTCTCTGAAGTGGTGGATAAATCACCATAGTTTAGTTCAAGGGGCTTCTTTTGTTCGGCCAACCTGGACTGTGATCACAATAGATGCGATTCTTTCAGGTTGAGGAGCTGTTTGGGGATCTCTGACAGCACAAGGGGTTTGGAAATCTCAAGAGGCGAGATTACCAATAAATATTTTAGAACTCTGTGCAATTCTCAGAGCTCTTCCGTTTTGGCCTCTGTTAAAGAGAGAACCGTTCATTTGTTTTCAGACAGACAATATCACAACAGTGGCATATGTCAATCATAAGGGTGGGATTCACAGTCCCCAAGTTATGAAAGAAGTTTCTCGGATACTTGCTTGGGCGGAATCCAGCTCCTGTCTAATCTCTGCGGTGCATATCCCAGGTGTAGACAATTGGGAGGCGGATTATCTCAGCTGTCAGACTTTACATCCAGGGGAGTGGTCTCTCCATCCAGATGTGTTTTCTCAGATTGTTCAGATGTGGGGTCTTCCAGAGATAGATCTCATGGCCTCTCATCTCATCTGTCCAGGTCCAGGGATGTTCAGGCGGAAGCAGTGGATGCGCTGACACTTCCTTGGTGTTATCCTGCTTACATTTTCCCGCCTCTAGTACTTCTTCCAAGAGTGATCTCCAAAATCATCATGGAACAATCGTTTGTGTTGCTGGTGGCTCCAGCATGGCCTCACAGGTTTTGATATGCGGATCTGGTTCGGATGTCCAGTTGCCAGCCTTGGCCACTTCCATTAAGGTGGGACCTACTGTCTCAAGGTCCGTATTTCCATCAGGATCTCAAATCATTAAATTTGAAGGTATGGAAATTCAACGCTTAGTACTAAGTCATAGAGGTTTCTCTGACTCAGTGATTAATACTATGTTACAAGCTCGTAAATCTGTCTCTAGAAAAATTTATTATAGAGTTTGGAAGACTTACATTTCATGGTGTTCTCATAAATTCTCTTGGCATTCTTTTAGAATTCCTAGAATTTTACAGTTTCTTCAGGATGGTTTGGATAAGGGTTTGTCTGCAAGTTCCTTGAAGGGACAAATCTCTGCTCTTTCCGTTTTATTTCACAGAAAAATTGCTATACTTCCTGATAGTCACTGTTTTGTACAGGCTTTAGTTAGTATTAAGCCTGTCATTAAATCAATTTCTCCTCCTTGGAGTCTTAATTTGGTTTTGAAGGCTTTGCAGGCTCCTCCATTTGAGCCTATGCATTCTTTGGACATTAAACTACTTTCTTGGAAAGTGTTGTTCCTTTTGGCTATCTCTTCTGCTAGAAGAGTTTCTGAGCTATCTGCTCTTTCTTGTGAGTCTCCTTTTCTGATTTTTCATCAGGATAAGGCAGTTTTGCGGACTTCTTTTCAATTTTTACCTAAGGTTGTGAATTCTAACAACATTAGTAGAGAAATTGTTGTCCCTTCCTTGTGTCCTAATCCTAAGAATTCTTTGGAAAGATCCTTACATTCTTTGAATGTGGTAAGAGCTTTGAAATATTATGTGGAAGCTACTAAAGATTTCAGGAAGACTTCCAGTCTATTTGTTTTATTTTCTCGTCCTAGGAAAGGTCAGAAGGCTTCTGCTATTTTCCTTGGCTTCTTGGTTAAAACTTTTGATACATCAAGCTTATTTGGAGTCGGGTCAGGCCCCGCCTTAGAGAATTACAGCTCATTCTACTAGATCAGTCTCCACTTCGTGGAATTGCAAAGCGGCAACTTGGTCCTCTTTGCATACATTTACTAAATTCTACAGTTTTGATGTATTTTCTTCTTCAGAAGCAGTTTTTGGTAGAAAAGTTCTTCAGGCAGCTGTTTCAGTTTGATTCTTTTGCTTTTGATTTGTTTTTTCTTTCATTTATGAGAATAAACTTATTTTTTTGGGTTGTGGATTATTTTTTTCAGTGGAAAATGGCTGTTTTTATTTTTATCCCTCCCTCTCTAGTGACTCTTGAGTGGAGTTCCACATCTTGGGTATTGCTATCCCATACGTCACTAACTCATGGACTCTTGCCAATTACATGAAAGAAAACATGATTTATGTAAGAACTTTAGCGCAACAAGTGCCAGATCCTAATGGGTATAGCATTGTTAATCTAATTCCACATGCTAATAATTTCATTTGTGATGCCATTTTTGATATCATTAGAATTGATGTCAGGTATATGTCTTTAGCTATTTTAGCTTGAAGAGCTTTATGTCTTAAATCTTGGACTTTGGATGTGACTTCTAAGTCAACGTTGCTATCTCTTTCTTTCCAAGGTAATACATTATTTGGTTCTCAGTTGGATTCTATTATTTCAACTGTCACTGGGGGGAAGGGAGCCTTCTTGCCTCAGGATAAAAAAATCTAAGGGTAAATTTAGAGCTGCTAATCGTTTTTGTTCCTTTCGTCAGAATAAGGAACAGAAACCTGACCCTTCCCCTAAAGGAACGGTTTCCAATTGGAAGCCTTCTCCAGTCTGGAATAAATCCAAGCCTTTTAGAAAATCGAAATCAGCCCCCAAGTCCGCATGAAGGTGCGGCCCTCTTTCCAGCGCAGCTGGTAGGGGGCAGACTAAGATTTTTCAAAGATATGTGGATCAATTCAATCCAAAATCATTGGATCCAGAACATTGTTTCTCAAGGGTACAGAATAGGTTTCAAGGTAAGACCCCCTGTGAGAAGTTTCTTTCTCTCACGCATTCCAGTGAACCCAGTAAAGGCGCAGGCTTTCCTGAAGTGTGTTTTAGACCTGGAGTTATCCAGGGTAATTGTGCCAGTTCCCTTTCCGGAACGGGGTCTGGGGTTTTATTCAAATCTGTTCATTGTTCCAAAGAAAGAGATTTCTTTCAGACCAGTTCTGGATCTAAATATTTTGAATCGTTATGTAAGAATTCCAACATTCAAAATGGTGACTATAAGGACTATTCTGCCTTTTGTTCAGCAAGGGCATGATATGTCCACAATAGACTTACAGGATGCATATATTCATATTCTGATTCATCCAGATCACTATCAGTTCCTGAGATTCTCTTTTCTAGACAAGCATTACCAATTTGTTGCTCTTCCTTTTGGCCTAGCAACAGCTCCAAAGATCTTTTCAAAGGTTTTCGGTGCCCTACTCTCTGTAATCAGAGAGCGGAGTATTGCGGTGTTTCCTTATTTGGACGATATCTTGGTACTTGCTCAGTCTTTACATTCTGCAGAATGTCACACAAATCAACTAGTGTTGTTTCTTCAAAGACATGGTTGGAGGTTCAATTTACCAAAAAGTTCCTTGATTCCTCAGACAAGAGTAACCTTTTTAGGATTCCAAATAGATTCAGTAGAGATTACCAATCAATATTTTGGAACTCCGTGCAATTTTCAGGGCTCTTCAGTTTTGGCCATCTCTTCTGCTAGAAGAGTTTCTGCTCTTTCTTGTGAGTCTCCTTTTCTGATTTTTCATCAGGATAAGGCGGTTTTCCGGACTTCATTTAAATTTTTACCTAAAGTTGTGAATTCCAACAACATTAGTAGATAAATTATTGTCCCTTCGTTGTGTCCTAATCCTAAGAATTCTTTGGAAAGATCTTTACATTCTTTGGATGTGGTAAGAGCTTTGAAATATTATGTTGAAGCTACTAAAGATTTCAGAAAGACTTCTAGTCTATTTCTTTGGCGTCTTGGTTAAAGCTTTTGATTCATCATGCTTATTTGGAGTCGGGTAAGTCCCCGCTTCAGAGGATTATGGCTTATTCTACTAGGTCAGTTTCTACTTCCTGGGCTTTTAAGAATGAAGCTTCTGTTGATCAGATTTGCAAAGCAGCAACTTGGTCTTCTTTGCATACTTTTACTAAATTCTACCATTTTGATGTTTTCTCTTCTTCAGAAGCAGTTTTTGGTAGAAAAGTACTTCAGGCAGCTGTTTCAGTTTGATTCTTCTGCTTATAATTTCAGTTTTTTTTCATTATAAAGATTAAAACTTTTGATTTGGGTTGTGGATTCTTTTTCAGCGGAATTGGCTGTCTTTATTTTTATCCCTCCCTCTCTAGTGACTCTTGCGTGGAGTTCCACATCTTAGGTATTTGCTATCCCATACGTCACTAGCTCATGGACTCTTGACAATTACATGAAAGAAAACATAATTTATGTAAGAATTTACCTGATAAATTAATTTTTTTCATATTAGGAAGAGTCCATCAGGCCCACCCTTTTTGTGGTGGTTATGATTTTTTTGTATAAAGCACAATTATTCCAATTCCTTGTTGATGCTTTCACTCCTTTCTTATCACCCCACTTCTTGGCTATTCGTTAAACTGAATTGTGGGTGTGGTGAGGGGTGTATTTATAGGCATTTTGAGGTTTGGGAAACTTTGCCCCTCCTGGTAGGAATATATATCCCATACGTCACTAGCTCATGGACTCTTGCCAATATGAAAGAAATTAATTTATAAGGTAAATTCTTACATAAATTATGTTTTTGTGCATAAAGTTCAAAATACTGCGCAGCAACTAAAACGCCTTTTTGGCAACTTTCTTTTTTTTACTAAGGTTTTAAAATGTACATTTTGTTTATTTGCTTTAAGTGAAAAGCTGCTAAATAAATGACCATATAATGTATACTATATAAAAAAAAAAGTAAAAGTGACTTAATATGCTCTATCTGAATCATGCAAGTTTAGTTTTGACTTCCCTAATCCTTTAAAGAACTACTGAGA
Organism: Bombina bombina; assembly: GCF_027579735.1. NCBI lineage: Eukaryota > Metazoa > Chordata > Amphibia > Anura > Bombinatoridae > Bombina > Bombina bombina. The sequence goes on along the minus strand of NC_069501.1, from coordinate 362,760,696 downwards.
CTTAAAGACGAATACAATGTAGCTGTGTTTCTAGTATGAGGCTTATATTTAACCCCTTAAGGACTGGGTATTTCAGACAAAAACTTACTCATTTTTACTATCACTCCATTTAAACAGAAAAAGAGCCTTGTTTTTTAATTTATTTACCCATCAAAACAATATATATATATATATATATATATATATATATATATATATATATATATAGTGCTCTGCAAATTGCATCTAATCGCTTAAAAGTGCACAGGCACTCAGAGAAAGTGGCTCCTGCCAAGTCAATAGGAGCCCAGGCACCTCAGGAAAGTGACTACTGCTTGCTAATTGTTTTCTGGCACCTGCTTACCAATATGTGCCCAGGTACCACAATAATGTGGCCCCTGCTCGACAATAGGCATCTAGGCACTCTGGGAAAGTGGCCACTGTTTGCCAATAGGTGCTCAAACAACCAGGGATAGTGGTCCCTGCTAGACAATAGGCACACAAGCACCCTGGGAAAGTGGCCCCTGCTCACCAATAGGCTCCCAGGCACCCTGGAAAAGTGACCCCTTTTAGTCAACAACTAACCTTCTCCCAGGAAAGTGGCCCCTGCTCACCAAAACATACACAATCACCCTGGGAAAGTGGTCCCTGCTTGCTAATAGGCTCCCAGGCATATCTAGAAAGTGTCCCCTGCTCAAAAAACACTTCCAATCACAATTGGAAAGTGGCCACTGCTTGCAAATATGCTTCGAGGCACCCTGTTTGCCAATAGGCACCTGGAGAAGTGGCCTCTGCTAGCCAATAGGTGCCCATAGACCTTGGGAAATCGGCCTCTGCTTGCCCAATAGGTTCTTGCCACTGATAAAAAAAGGAGGCGGGTGGGTGCTCGGAGCAGGAGTGGTAGGGTTACCTGCACTATGGCAAAAAAAGTTTGGAAGGGAGAGGTAGGGATGGGGTTCTTCAATATAGAAAAAAGGTTGGAGGGGAAAGTGGGTCCCTACTCTACAGAAAACAAATGGTCGCTTAGAGGTGAGGACATTGGGATGGTAAGGGGGAACCCTACACTACAGGGGAAAAAAATAAAAAATACACCAATTTGTTACTGGCAGCTATTCTGCCTGTATGCAGTTTAGGGCTTTTTATAAATTTGGTGTTTTTATTTTTTTGTAGTGTAAGGTACTTCCTCCCTCCCACCTCCCTGATCCCCCCACAAACAGCTCTCTAACCCCTCTCCCTCCCACTGTTTCCTGTCATCTTTGTTAATGGCAACTAGTCTGCCAGTAACAAATTGGTGTATTTTATTTTATTTTTCCGCCTGTAATGTAGGGTTCCCCCTTAGCATCCCCACATCCCCCCTCTAAGCAACCTTTTGTTTTCTGAAGTGTAGAGACCCACTTTTCCCTTCAACTTTTTTTTTCCTTAGTGACGAACCCCCATCCCTCCCTCCCTCTCCCTTCAAAACCCTTATTTGCTGTAGTGTAGGTAACCCCATCCCTTCATCCCCCTCCTGTTCCGAGCACCCTCCCACTCCTTTCTTCCCTCCCACACCTCTCACACCGGCACCAATGGATGATAGTTAACAGATAACTGTGTAACTGTCTGCAACAATCGAGAAATCTGGCTTCATATTCGTTACTGTATGAAGGCAGATGCCCGCAGCCCACAAACAGCAAGCGACCTAGATTGCAAGGTCTGCAAACGGGTCAGACGTAGATCTATGTTATGCGGTACGCTTGGTCTAGCACCGCATACCGTAGATCTACGTCAGATTGGGCCAAGGGGTTAATTTCACTGCACTGGTTTGTATTTGCGATTTTGATATGTGGCTACATTTTCATATGAAGCCCCTAAATAAAAGAACACTAAAGTCAAAATTAAATTTTCATATTACAGACAGAGAATGCAATTTTAAACCACTTTCTAATTTACCATTTTAAATTTTTGCTCAGTCTGTTATAAGCACACTTTGACGGACTTGATCCTACTGAGCATGTGCAAACGTTCACAGTGTATTCGTATATGAATCTGTAATTAGTAGATGGCTGTCACATGATACAACATACAGAAAATGTGTCAATCTTTGAAATTTACCAGCATTTGAAATTCAGAGTGGGTGATATTGTATTGTCTTTTTATTGTGCGTTTGTGGATTATGCAATTGTACTGTATTTAATGGTCCTTTTTTTAAACGTATATGCTATCCATGGATGTCTGCAGAAATGTTTCCACAAAGGCGCAAAAAAAATATTCTAAGCAATAGCATATCATCATCAGTGGCAGGAGGAGAAGCTTGTTGTATGCATGAGCTGCACATAATTTTTAGCATGGTAACTCATTGGCATCAAAAGACTGGCTAAAGTGAGTGCTTATGCTTAGATATAAGGCAGGGCTCGACAAATATGATTTGAAAAGCTCAAAACTAAATTTTGGGGGCTGCAATATTATGAAAAAAGTTTTTACAAGCCACGCAGACATTACATAGAAAGTCTGTCACTCTCTCTTGCAGGCACACAGCTAGATTAAAATCTAAATGGTAGAGTTAGTTACACCCAAATAGCCCAGGACTACATCAGAGTCTCTTCCTCCCTGGGTCCTTAAAGGACCAGTCAACACAGTAGATTTGCATAATCAACAAATGCAAGATTACCAGACAATGCAATAGCACTTAGTCTGAACTTCAAATGAGTAGTAGATTTTTTTTCTGACAATTTTAAAAGTTATGTCTTTTTCCACTCCCCCTGTACCATGTGACAGCCATCAGCCAATCACAAATGCATACACGTACCATGTGACAGCCATCAGCCATTCACAAATGCATACACACTTATTCTTGCACATGCTCAGTAGGAGCTGGTGACTCAAAAAGTTTAAATATAAATAGACTCTGCACATTTTGTTAATTTAAGTAAATTGGAAAGTTGTTTAAAATAGCATGCTCTATCTGAATAATCAAAGTTTAATTTTGATTGAGTGTCCCTTTAACATACAGCCACACAATGCATGCCTTTAAACAAACAGACTGTGCTACAAACAAGGGTGACACAGGCCTTTTGTAATTTACCTAGACACATACAAAATACGGACATGGACTGCACTTTCAAACTGGACTGGGTGCACATCCCATGCCACTGCAAAACTCACAGCACTGGGTACTCATCAGCACTCACAGACAATTGCACAGCTCCCAGCAACTCAGGCAGTTAACCCAAGACCAGCCTGCGTGTAAAGCCCACAGAGAAAATGACAAAAATATTAAAACACATAGAAAGTCTGGCACTCTCTCTAACATGAACACAGCTAGAAGAATATGGTGCATCTTAAAAGCAAAAAGGAAGAGTAAGGTTTAATCTAGCTGTGTAATTGCAAAAGTGTGCTTGACTTTTTTATTTGGAGCATAATTCCAGGTGGAGGCAGCTGCCTTTTGTGTGTCAGCTTGCAAACAATCAGTCAGTATAAATGGATTCTTCATCTGTAACAGTGTCTTAAAAATATTCCATCTTACCTCTTTTCACAGGAAAGAGATCGCTATGCATACAAGATTCACCTTCCAGAAACTGTAGAACAATTAAGGAAATTTAATTCACGAAGGAAATTAAAGGTAATCATCTTAAATAACCAGTGATGAAATTAATAGATATTATTTTTTGTGTGTGTAGTGGTTATTACACCATTATAACAATTTCTTTGTTACAATTGTCAATTAATGGTAATGTAATCCCCTGCTTTGTAAATATCATCCAAAAAATAAATAGTTTACTTTTTAATTCTCTCTTGTTAAAGCACGTTAAAGCTAGGGTTATTGATTTCTCATGCATTTAGAGGAAGACTTGATAGAAAACTGGTCTGCTCTGTCTAAACCTACTTCTGTAATAGCGCACTTTCATGTGCCATGCCTTTGTTGAAAGATGCAGCTTCTATACAATACCATCTGAATTGAATACTATGCACTTTTGCACTTTACTGTAAAGTATTTTTGGTTATTAAATTTTCATATGTCTCCCTTTTTGCTACAGAAAACTTTAATGTATGTATCATCAGGAGTTAGATGCTCTGTACATTTTTGGACTTTATGGAAAAATAAATGCATATGTAGAATGTATATCGCAATAACACATAGGACTGGCACATTGGGGAATAATCTCCCTCCTCATATGCTACCAAGAATGACTACAAATGAAATCTAGTTCCATAAGTTAGTATTTTTTTTTTATTATTATTATTTTTTAATATGGCAGCAGGATTTTTAAGTCATAAATTGTTGTCAATTGAGAAAAATTGAGCCTTGTTGATATGTTTGTTGTAAGGCTAGTAAGCACTAGGGGAAAACTGACTAAGTCCTGATAAGTTTATTCTTTGAAATATTGCTAAATAATAAATCACACATGCTCTCTCAAAGTAGCCTTTTGTGCCTAAATTTTATCTAAACATGGAATTCTTGTTTACAGTTCCTACCAACTTTCTTCAAGGTCTTCACTAGACTTAGTACTTAAGACAGAGGGGGGCAGTTAAAGGGATATTAACCATTCTGTCTGAAGTCCTAGTGCTACTTTATTGTTGTAATAAAAAAACACGTTATTTGTGCAGTGTCCATTGCTTCTTTTCACAGCCCTACAAGTGGGCTGGTGTATCTAGAGGAAGGCTTATATATAGCTTGATGTCATAAAACTTCTTGAGCAACATGAGCTGTTTTACTATTCAGATCAAGCTAGAGAGACAGTAAGACATATGGTATTTTCCCATGCTCAGAAAAGGCAAAATGCATTTTAAGTTCAAAACGTGTCAGCTCGCTCATCTCCCTGAGGGCAATGGCTAAAATTAGAATTTCTAAGTGCTCATTTTGTAAGAAAACAGTTTGTGGTTTACACACACAGTCTGTTTTTTTATGTTTACATTGATTTTACATATGTTTTGACTGAAGGATATAACATTAAAAATAAGGTGCAGTTTCATTCATCATTTTGTAAGGTTCAATTTCAAAATACCTTCTTTCGTTTGATTACTGTGTATAAATTGTGTGTTCCTCCACCCGCAAAAAAAAAAATTCTGTTGCGGTGACGAAACTATCGGTATCTAACCGATTGGTTCCCCCATTGGCGTCTCGAGCGCTTGGTATAACGCCCATGTCTTCTATTGCGCATGCGGCTAACTGCGATGTCATTCTGGCTCTTCAAGCGCGTTCTCGTTAGATGCATGCGCATAGAGAAAGGGAATCCTGTCTTCATTATTTACAGGTACACGGAGCTTCGGATCATACTGCGCATGCGCCAAATTATCCGTGTCGGGTACGAGCGCGCATAGGTACATGAATGACGGCTATGTCTGTTCTTGAAGTGTAAAGCACACACTAACCCGGAAGAAGGCAAGGAGGCGGAGGAACACAGTAGAAAATGCGATCGGTAAATAGATAAATATAAAACATGCTACATTATAAAAAAAAATAAAAACTTAGCGACTTTAATATTTGATATGATTGCTCTCTATTGGTATCTTCCATGTAAGCTAACTTTACTTTCACTTTAATGTGCTGCAGCGGTTGTTTTCTGAGGAGCTTCCTGATTTAAATTTTTAAAATTAGGAGAATACTTTTGGGGATTCTGAGTGATTTCCTTTGTTAAACATCCTGAATTTGGTTTAACCTTTTCGCTGCTAAGCCTTTTTTAACCCCACTGCTGAGACAATTTTGAGCTTTTTTGCTACCTACATTTTAACCCAATTGTAAATTAAAATTTCAGTGAATGACCAACACAAATTATTATTTCTTTTTTAAGATGTACCGAGTCCACGGTTTAATCCTTACTTGTGGGATATTATCCTTCCTAACAGGAAGTGGCAAAGAGAGCACCCACAGCAGAGCTGTCTATATAGCTCCCCCCTTAACTCCACCCCCTAGTCATTCTCTTTGCCGGCTCTAAGCAGGAAGGGTAAAGTGAAAGAGGTGATAAACTGTTAGTTTTTATTTTCTTCAAGCAAGAGTTTGTTATTTTTAAATGGTACCGTCGTGTACAATTTACTCTCAGGCAGGAGATGGATGAAGATTTCTGCCTAGAGGATGATGATCTTAGCATTTGTAACTAAGATCCAATGTTGTTCCCACAGAGGCTGAGGAGTACAGGAAACTTCAGTGTGAGGAACGGTTTCATGCTATACAGCAATGAGGTATGTTCAGTCATTTTTTCTGGAGAGACTGTGATATTTCAGAAAGGCTGACAGTATCCCCATGAGGGTAAGGGTAAGCAGTAATCCTAGACTTATAGTGGCATTACTAAGCTTGCATAAAGGGCTAAAATTTTGGTTGACACTCAGTTTGAATGATATTAACAAACGGTTGTGTGTGCTGGGAGTGCTGTTAATAAACTTTTGAGGGACAACTGTATTGAGGGTACACTTGGCTTTTTGGGGTTTTAGAACCCAAATGGCTGGTAAAAACGCTTGGTGTGTTTTCTCCAACATTGGTGTGTCCGGTCCACGGTGTCATCCATAACTTGTGGGAATATTCTCTTCCCCAACAGGAAATGGCAAAGAGCACAGCAAATGCTGTCCATATAGTCCCTCCTAGGCTCTGCCCACCCCAGTCATTCTCTTTGCCGCTGAACAAGCAGCATCTCCACGGAGATGGTGAAGAGTATGTGGTGTTTAGTTGTAGTTTTTTATTCTACTATCAAGAGTTTGTTATTTTAAAATAGTGCTGGTATGTACTATTTACTCTGAAACAGAAAAAGATGAAGAGTTCTGTTTGTGAGAGGAGTATGATTTTAGCAGCAGTAACTAAAATCGGTTTCTGTTCCCACATTGGACTGTTGAGATGAGATAACTTCAGTTGGGGGAACAGTTGGTAGACTTTTCTGCTTAAGGTATGACTAGCCATATTTCTAACAAGACTGTGTAATGCTGGAAGGCTGTCATTTTCCCCTCATGGGGACCGGTAAGCCATTTTCTTAGTCTCAAACAGAATAAAGGGCTTAATATGGGCTATAAAACTGGTAGACACTTTTATGGGCTAGATCGATTGCTTTATTTGGGCATTTTATACAGCTTGATGTTGAAATTCACACTTTATAACTTTGGGGAAGTTTTTTTACGTCAGGCACTGGTTTAGACACCTTCCCAGTCAGGAAGGGCCTTCTATGTAGTAGGCAGTGCGTCATTTTCGCGCCATTACTGCACAGTTACTTTTGAGAGCAGGACATGCAGCTGCATGTGTATGGGTCTGGAAGTAGTTGAAAAGGTCCCTAGAAGGCTTCATTTGGTATCGTATACCCCCCTGGGTTTGGTAAAGTCGCAGCAAAGGCTGTAGCTGGGACTGTAGAGGGGTTAAAACTATAAACGGCTCCGGTTTCGTCATTTTAAGGGTTAAAGGTCTGAAATTTGGGGTGCAATGCTTTGAATGCTTTAAGACACTGTGGTGAAAATTTGGTTAAAATTGAACAATTCCTTCATAGTTTTTCACATATTCAGTAAAAAAGTGTGCCCTGTTTTAAAATTTAAAGAGACAGTAACGGTTTTGTTTTAAAACGGTTTTTGTACTTTATTGACAAGTTTAAGCCTGTTTAACATGTCTGTGCCTTCAGATAAACTATGTTCTGTATGTATGGAAGCCAATGTGTCTCCCCCTTCAAAATTGTGTGATAATTGTGCCATAGCGTCCAAACAAAGTAAGGACAGTACTGCCACAGATAGTAAAGTTGCCCAAGATGATTCATCAGATGAAGGGAGTAGACATAGTTCTACATCATCTCCTTCTGTGTCTACACCAGTTTTGCCCACGCAGGAGACCCCTAGTACTTCTAGCGCACCAATGCTTGTTACTATGCAACAATTGACGGCAGTAATGGATAACTCCATAGCAAATATTTTATCCAAAATGCCTGCATTTCAGAGAGAGCGCGATTGCTCTGTTTTAAACACTGTAGAGCAGGAGGGCGCTGATGATAATTGCTCTGTCATACCCTCACACCAATCTGAAGTGGCCATGAGGGAGGTTTTGTCAGATGGGGAAATTTCTGATTCAGGTAGAATTTCTCAACAGGCAGAACCTGATGTTGTGACATTTAAATTTAAATTAGAGCATCTCCGCGCACTGCTTAAGGAGGTGCTATCTACTCTGGATGATTGTGACAACCTGGTCATTCCAGAAAAATTGTGCAAGATGGACAAGTTCCTAGAGGTTCCGGTGCACCCCGACGCTTTTCCTATACCCAAACGGGTGGCGGACATAGTGAATAAGGAGTGGGAGAAGCCCGGCATACCTTTTGTCCCCCCTCCTATATTTAAGAAATTATTTCCTATGGTCGACCCCAGAAAGGACTTATGGCAGACAGTCCCTAAGGTCGAGGGGGCAGTTTCCACACTAGCTAAGCACACTACTATTCCTATCGAGGATAATTGTGCTTTCAAAGATCCTATGGATAAAAAATTGGAGGGTTTGCTTAAAAAGATTTTTGTACAGCAAGGTTACCTCCTGCAACCTATTTCGTGCATTATTCCTGTCACTACAGCAGCGTGGTTCTGGTTCGAGGAACTAGAAAAGTCGCTCAGTAGAGAGACTCCGTATGAGGAGGTTATGGACAGAATTCACGCACTTAAGTTAGCTAATTCCTTTATTTTAGATGCCGCTTTGCAGTTAGCTAGATTAGCGGCGAAAAATTCAGGGTTTGCAATTGTGGCGCGCAGAGCGCTCTGGCTAAAGTCTTGGTCAGCGGATGTATCTTCCAAGACAAAATTGCTTAATATCCCTTTCAAGGGTAAAACCCTTTTTGGGCCAGAATTGAAAGAGATTATCTCAGACATCACTGGGGGTAAGGGCCACGCCCTCCCACAAGATAGGCCTTTCAAGGCCAAGAATAAGTCTAATTTTCATTCCTTTCGCAATTTCAGGAACGGACTGGCCTCCATCTCTGCAGCCTCTAGACAAGAGGGTAATGCTTTGCAAACCAAAACAGCTTGGAAACCGATGCAAGGCTGGAACAAGGGTAAGCAGGCCAAGAAACCTGCTGCTGCTACCAAAACAGCATGAAGGAGTAGCCCCCGATCCGGGACCGGTTCTAGTAGGGGGCAGACTCTCTCTCTTCGCTCAGGCTTGGGCAAGAGATGTTCAGGATCCCTGGGCACTAGAAATAGTTTCTCAGGGTTATCTTCTTGAATTCAAGGAACTACCCCCAAAGGGAAGGTTCCACATGTCTCACTTATCTTCAAACCAAATAAAGAGACATGCATTCTTACATTGTGTAGAAGACCTGTTAAAAATGGGAGTGATACACCCAGTTCCAACTGTGGAACAAGGAATGGGGTTTTACTCAAATCTGTTTGTAGTTCCCAAAAAAGAGGGAACTTTCAGACCAATTCTGGATTTAAAGATTCTAAACAAATTTCTCAGAGTGCCATCGTTCAAAATGGAAACTATTCGAACGATTTTACCTACAATCCAGGAGGGTCAATTTATGACTACCGTGGATCTAAAGGATGCGTATCTACATATTCCTATCCACAAAGATCATCATCAGTTCCTAAGGTTCGCCTTTCTGGACAAACATTACCAGTTTGTGGCTCTCCCATTCGGGCTAGCCACTGCTCCAAGGATTTTCACAAAGGTACTCGGGTCCCTTCTAGCGGTTCTAAGACCAAGGGGCATTGCAGTGGCACCTTACTTGGACGACATTCTGATACAAGCGTCGTCTCTTTCAAAGGCAAAGGCTCACACAGACATCGTTCTGGCCTTTCTCAGATCTCACGGGTGGAAGGTGAACATAGAAAAGAGTTCCCTGTCTCCGTCGACAAGAGTTCCTTTCTTGGGGACAATAATAGATTCTTTAGAAATTAAGATTTTCCTGACAGATGTCAGAAAGTCAAAACTTCTAAACGCTTGTCAAGTTCTTCACTCTGTTCCACGACCTTCCATGGCTCAGTGCATGGAAGTAGTAGGGTTGATGGTTGCAGCAATGGACATAGTTCCTTTTGCGCGAATTCATCTAAGACCATTACAACTGTGCATGCTGAAACAGTGGAATGGGGACTATACAGACTTGTCTCCAGTGATTCAAGTAGATCAGAAGACCAGTGACTCACTCCGTTGGTGGCTAACCCAGGATCACCTGTCCCAGGGAATGAGCTTCCGCAGACCAGAGTGGGTCATCGTCACGACTGACGCCAGTCTAGTGGGCTGGGGTGCGGTCTGGGACTCCCTGAAAGCTCAGGGTCTATGGTCTCGGGAAGAGTCTCTTCTCCCGATAAACATTCTGGAACTGAGAGCGTTATTCAATACTCTCAGGGCTTGGCCTCAACTAGCAAAGGCCAGATTCATAAGATTCCAATCAGACAACATGACGACTGTTGCTTACATCAACCATCAGGGGGGAACAAGGAGTTCCCTGGCGATGAGAGAAGTGACCAAAATCATAAAATGGGCAGAGGATCACTCCTGCCACCTATCTGCGATCCACATCCCAGGAGTGGAAAACTGGGAGGCGGATTATCTGAGTCGTCAGACATTCCATCCGAGGGAGTGGGAACTCCACCCGGAGATATTTGCCCAGTTGACTCAATTATGGGGCATTCCAGACATGGATCTGATGGCGTCTCGTCAGAACTTCAAGGTTCCTTGCTACGGGTCCAGATCCAGGGATCCCAAGGCGACTCTAGTGGATGCATTAGTAGCGCCTTGGGCCTTCAACCTAGCTTATGTGTTTCCACCGTTTCCTCTCATTCCCAGGCTGGTAGCCAGGATCAAACAGGAGAGGGCCTCGGTGATCTTGATAGCTCCTGCGTGGCCACGCAGGACTTGGTATGCAGACCTGGTGAATATGTCATCGGCTCCACCATGGAAGCTACCTTTGAGACAGGATCTTCTAGTACAGGGTCCATTCGAACATCCAAATCTAGTTTCCCTCCAGCTGACGGCTTGGAAATTGAACGCTTGGTTTTATCTAAGCGTGGGTTTTCGGATTCTGTGATAGATACTCTGGTACAAGCCAGAAAACCTGTAACTAGAAAACTTTACCATAAAATATGGATAAGATATATCTGTTGGTGTGAATCCAAGGGATTCTCATGGAGTAAGATCAAAATTCCTAGGATCCTTTCCTTTCTCCAAGAAGGTTTGGATAAGGGATTATCAGCGAGTTCTCTAAAGGGACAGATTTCTGCTTTATCTGTCTTGTTACACAAACGACTGGCAGCTGTGCCGGATGTTCAAGCTTTTGTTCAGGCTTTGGTCAGGATCAAGCCTGTTTACAGACCTTTGACTCCTACCTGGAGTCTGAATTTAGTTCTTTCAGTTCTTCAAGGGGTTCCGTTTGAACCTCTACATTCCATAGATATCAAGATGTTATCTTGGAAAGTTCTGTTTTTGGTTGCTATTTCTTCTGCTAGAAGAGTTTCTGAGTTATCTGCTCTGCAGTGTTCTCCGCCCTATCTGGTGTTCCATTCAGATAAGGTTGTTTTGCGTACTAAGTTTAGGTGAGTGAAGTGTAAAACTTTTTTGCGCTGCCTAATGGGGTAAGCCTTTTACTCCTAGGATATTTTCCCCAAAAAATATCTTACTTAGGTGTACAGGAGAGGTTTTGGAAATTTTTGGAGTGTAGGCGCAAGTGAATGCTTTTACCCCTGTCTTGATTATTCAGTATCCTTATCTAAGGGAATTGTATAAAAGATTTGTATAAAAGATTTGACACTTGTTTAAATAACAAATATATTTATTTGAAAAATAAGAAAAAAATCTCTTTAAAAATTCCAATACGGACTTTGTGACACGTGGTTTACAAGTTCTAATATGTCTTGTAACTAATAAGTGAAGTCTATGACTGGTGTTACAAGATTAATGGTATAGATGTATAGTAACAATATGTTTGGTAATGATATGTTTAGTGACAATATGTTCATAAGAAATATAATGAAACAACCTATGTGTTGGGAAAATGTTTTGAAAATAGGACTCGTTAGAGTGTTGTACCTAGTGCATTGAAAACCTAGTACACAGTCTAAAAAGTCAAATTTATGTTTGTAGAGTTTTGCTATTGCCAATATTTCTTGTTTTACTATATATATAGAAAACTATTCTTGGTGCTTGTTCCTGGTATCAGCAATTATTAGCTTTCACACAAATCACTGTCATATGAGAGAGGAAAGGAAAATGTTTGGACATTTGTTGCTTAAAATCTTACAAATATTTGTTGCTTGAAGTCTTACAAATATTTCATAAAACATATATTGCTAAAAATGTAAAAATGTATATTTACGGTTAAAACTGTATTTCTGCAATTATAAAACATATATTGCCAAAAGTGTAAAACTGTATATTTACGGTTAAAACTGTATTTCTGCAATTTTAAACTTGCTAGTAGTCGGCCGACTATTGTATGGCAATTTAAATTGCACAGGAAATTTTTGTATTCGTTGGTAACTCAGTATCAATATTAAAAGAAAAAGAAAAACCACCGGTGGATTTGTTGTTTAAAAGTCGTTTTCTTAAAAGCTTTTTTTGGATAATTTGTGTCGGTTTATATTGGACACTCCTATTTGCGCCAGTATCCTTGAGTGTTAAACACTGTCAATATGTGTTGAGATAAGAACTATAATGACCAAAGCTCTACGGTCTAGGGAAGTATTAGAGTAAGGAGCGTTAAGACTTACTGTACTCCTAACCGATTCTGGAGCCTGGTTCGAGTTGTTGCGCTCTTTTTTGCTGGAGGATGTCGAGTTCCGCTGACTGTGTGCAGCTCCGTTTCCCTCTTGATGTGGGTAGTCTTTGTAACGGTCTGCTGGTATAGACCGAAGTGCTGGAGTTGATACAAATTGGAAGTGTTTTTCTTTGAAGGCTTTGATCCGTCTGCAATGATCCCAAAGTCAATATGTCAACGCGTTTCTGCCCTCAAAAGGGGCAGGTTACGTTTTTTCAAAGAAATTTGGATCAATTCTGTTCACAATCTTTGGATTCAGAACATTGTTTCAGAAGGGTACAGAATTGGTTTCAAGATGAGACCTCCTGCAAAGAGATTTTTTCTTTCCTGTGTCCCAGTAAATCCAGTAAAAGCTCAAGCATTTCTGAATTGTGTTTCAGATCTAGAGTTGACTGGAGTAATTATGCCAGTTCCAGTTCAGGAACAGGGGATGGGGTTTTATTCAAATCTCTTCATTGTACCAAAGAAGGAGAATTCCTTCAGACCAGTTCTGGATCTAAAAATATTGAATCGTTATGTAAGGATACCAACGTTCAAGATGGTAACTGTAAGGACTATCTTGCCTTTTGTTCAGCAAGGGAATTATATGTCCACAATAGATTTACAGGATGCATATCTGCATATTCCGATTCATCCGGATCATTATCGGTTCCTGAGATTCTCTTTTCTGGACAAGCATTACCAGTTTGTGGCTCTGCCGTTTGGCCTTGCTACAGCTCCAATAATTTTTACAAAGGTTCTCGGTGCCCTTCTGTCTGTAATCAGAGAACAGGGTATTGTGGTATTTCCTTATTTGGACGATATCTTGGTACTTGCTCAGTCTTTACATTTAGCAGAATTTCATACAAATCGACTTGTGTTGTTTCTTCAAGATCATGGTTGGAGGATCAATTTACTAAAAAGTTCATTGATTCCTCAGACAAGGGTAACCTTTCTGGGTTTCCAAATAGATTCAGTGTCCATGACTCTGTCTTTAACAGACAAGAGGCGTCTAAAACTGATGGCAGCTTGTCGAAACCTTCAGTCACAATCATTCCCTTCGGTAGCCTTATGCATGGAGATTCTAGGTCTTATGACTGCTGCATCGGACGCGATCCCCTTTGCTCGTTTTCACATGCGACCTCTTCAGCTTTGTATGCTGAATCAATGGTGCAAGGATTACACAAAGATATCTCAATTAATATCTTTAAAACCGATTGTTCGACACTCTCTAACGTGGTGGACAGATCACCATCGTTTAATTCAGGGGGCTTCTTTTTTGCTTCCGACCTGGACTGTAATTTCAACAGATGCAAGTCTCTCAGGTTGGGGAGCTGTGTGGGGATCTCTGACGGCACAAGGAGTTTGGGAATCTCAGGAGGTGAGATTACCGATCAATATTTTGGAACTCCGTGCAATTTTCAGAGCTCTTCAGTTTTGGCCTCTTCTGAAGAGAGAATCGTTCATTTGTTTTCAGACAGACAATGTCACAACTGTGGCATACATCAATCATCAAGGAGGAACTCACAGTCCTCTGGCTATGAAAGAAGTATCTCGAATTTTGGTTTGGGCGGAATCCAGCTCCTGTCTAATCTCTGCGGTTCATATCCCAGGTGTAGACAATTGGGAAGCGGATTATCTCAGTCGCCAAACGTTGCATCCGGGCGAATGGTCTCTTCACCCAGAGGTATTTCTTCAGATCGTTCAAATGTGGGAACTTCCAGAAATAGATTTGATGGCGTCCCATCTAAACAAGAAACTTCCCAGGTATCTGTCCAGATCCCGGGATTCTCAGGCGGAGGCAGTGGATGCATTATCACTTCCTTGGAAGTATCATCCTGCCTATATCTTTCCGCCTCTAGTTCTTCTTCCAAGAGTAATTTCCAAGATTCTGAAGGAATGCTCGTTTGTTCTGCTGGTAGCTCCGGCATGGCCTCACAGGTTTTGGTATGCGGATCTTGTCCGGATGGCCTCTTGCCAACCGTGGACTCTTCCGTTAAGACCAGACCTTCTGTCACAAGGTCCTTTTTTCCATCAGGATCTGAAATCCTTAAATTTAAAGGTATGGAGATTGAACGCTTGATTCTTCGTCAAAGAGGTTTCTCTGACGCTGTGATTAATACTATGTTACAGGCTCGTATATCTGTATCTAGAGAGATATATTATAGAGTCTGGAAGACTTATATTTCTTGGTGTATTTCTCATCATTTTTCTTGGCATTCTTTTAGAATTCCGAGAATTTTACAGTTTCTTCAGGATGGTTTAGATAAAGGATTATCCGCAAGTTCTTTGAAAGGACAAATCTCTGCTCTTTCTGTTCTTTTTCACAGAAAGATTGCTATTCTTCCTGATATTCATTGTTTTGTACAAGCTTTGGTTCGTATAAAACCTGTCATTAAGTCAATTTCTCCAACATAGGTGTGTCCGGTCCACGGCGTCATCCTTACTTGTGGGATATTCTCTTCCCCAACAGGAAATGGCAAAGAGCCCAGCAAAGCTGGTCACATGATCCCTCCTAGGCTCCGCCTACCCCAGTCATTCTCTTTGCCGTTGTACAGGCAACATCTCCACGGAGATGGCTTAGAGTTTTTTAGTGTTTAACTGTAGTTTTTATTATTCAATCAAGAGTTTGTTATTTTAAAATAGTGCTGGTATGTACTATTTACTCAGAAACAGAAAAGAGATGAAGATTTCTGTTTGTATGAGGAAAATGATTTTAGCACCGTAACTAAAATCCATGGCTGTTCCACACAGGACTGTTGAGAGCAAGTAACTTCAGTTGGGGGAACAGTGTGCAGTCTCTTACTGCTTGAGGTATGACACATTCTAACAAGACGATGTAATGCTGGAAGCTGTCATTTTTCCCTATGGGATCCGGTAAGCCATGTTTATTTCGATGGTAAATAAGGGCTTCATAAGGGCTTATTAAGGATTGTAGACTTTTCTGGGCTAAATCGATTCATTTTTAAAACATATTTAGCCTTGAGGAATCATTTTATCTGGGTATATTGAAAAAATGGGAGTGATTGAGAGGCATGGCATGCAGTCGCATGTGAGAGGAGCTCTGATACTTAGAAAAGGCTTTCTGAAGGCGTCATTTGGTATCGTATTCCCCTTTGGGTTTGGTTGGGTCTCAGCAAAGCTGATACCAGGGACTGTAAAGGGGTTAAAGTGTTAAAACGGCTCCGGTTCCGTTATTTTAAGGGTTAAAGCTTCCAAATTTGGTGTGCAATACTTTTAAGGCTTTAAGACACTGTGGTGAAAATTTGGTGAATTTTGTACAATTCCTTCATGTTTTTTCGCAATTGCAGTAATAAAGTGTGTTCAGTTTAAAATTTAAAGTGACAGTAACGGTTTTATTTTAAAACGTTTTTTGTACTTTATTATCAAGTTTATGCCTGTTTAACATGTCTGAACTACCAGATAGACTGTGTTCTGAATGTGGGGAAGCCAGAATTCCTGTTCATTTAAATAAATGTGATTTATGTGATAATGACAATGATGCCCAAGATGATTCCTCAAGTGAGGGGAGTAAGCATGGTACTGCATCATTCCCTCCTTCGTCTACACGAGTCTTGCCCACTCAGGAGGCCCCTAGTACATCTAGCGCGCCAATACTCCTTACTATGCAACAATTAACGGCTGTAATGGATAATTCTGTCAAAAACATTTTAGCCAAAATGAACCCTTGTCAGCGTAAGCGTGGCTGCTCTGTTTTAATCACTGAAGAGCATGACGACGCTGATATTAATATCTCTGAAGGGCCCCTAACCCAATCTGAGGGGGCTAGGGAGGTTTTGTCTGAGGGAGAAATTACTGATTCAGGGAACATTTCTCAACAGGCTGAACCAGATGTAATTGCATTTAAATTTAAGTTGGAACATCTCCGCATTCTGCTTAAGGAGGTATTATCCACTCTGGATGATTGTGAAAAGTTGGTCATCCCAGAGAAACTATGTAAAATGGACAAGTTCCTAGAGGTGCCGGAGCTCCCAGAAGCTTTTCCTATACCCAAGCGGGTGGCGGACATTGTTAATAAAGAATGGGAAAGGCCCGGTATTCCTTTCGTCCCTCCCCCCATATTTAAAAAGTTGTTTCCTATGGTCGACCCCAGAAAGGACTTATGGCAGACAGTCCCCAAGGTCGAGGGAGCGGTTTCTACTTTAAACAAACGCACCACTATACCCATAGAGGATAGTTGTGCTTTCAAAGATCCTATGGATAAAAAATTAGAAGGTTTGCTTAAAAAGATGTTTGTTCAGCAGGGTTACCTTCTACAACCAATTTCATGCATTGTCCCTGTCACTACAGCCGCATGTTTCTGGTTTGATGAGCTGATAAAGGCGCTCGATAGTGATTCTCCTCCTTATGAGGAGATTATGGACAGAATCAATGCTCTCAAATTGGCTAATTCTTTCGCCCTAGACGCCACTTTGCAATTGGCTAGGTTAGCGGCTAAGAATTCTGGGTTTGCTATTGTGGCGCGCAGAGCGCTTTGGTTGAAATCTTGGTCGGCTGATGCGTCTTCCAAGAACAAACTACTAAACATTCCTTTCAAGGGGAAAACGCTGTTTGGCTCTGACTTGAAAGAGATTATCTCGGATATCACTGGGGGTAAGGGCCACGCCCTTCCTCAGGATCGGCCTTTCAAGGCGAAAAATAGACCTAATTTTCGTCCCTTTCGTAAAAACGGACCAGCCCAAAGTGCTACGTCCTCTAAGCAAGAGGGTAATACTTCTCAAGCCAAGCCAGCTTGGAGACCAATGCAAGGCTGGAACAAGGGAAAGCAGGCCAAGAAGCCTGCCACTGCTACCAAGACAGCATGAAATATTGGCCCCCGATCCGGGACCGGATCTGGTGGGGGGCAGACTCTCTCTCTTCGCTCAGGCTTGGGCAAGAGATGTTCTGGATCCTTGGGCGCTAGAAATAGTCTCCCAGGGTTACCTCCTGGAATTCAAGGGACTTCCCCCAAGGGGGAGGTTCCACAGGTCGCAGTTGTCTTCAGACCACATAAAAAGACAGGCGTTCTTACATTGTGTAGCAGACCTGTTAAAAATGGGAGTGATTCATCCTGTTCCAATAAGAGAACAAGGGATGGGGTTCTACTCCAATCTGTTCATAGTTCCCAAAAAAGAGGGAACGTTCAGACCAATCTTAGGTCTCAAGATCTTAAACAAGTTTCTCAAGGTTCCATCTTTCAAGATGGAAACCATTCGAACTATTCTTCCTTCCATCCAGGAGGGTCAATTCATGACCACGGTGGATTTAAAGGATGCGTATTTACATATTCCTATCCACAAGGAACATCATCGGTTCCTAAGGTTTGCATTCCTGGACAAGCATTACCAGTTCGTGGCGCTTCCTTTCGGATTAGCCACTGCTCCAAGGATTTTCACAAAGGTACTAGGGTCCCTTCTAGCGGTGCTAAGACCAAGGGGCATTGCAGTAGTACCTTACCTGGACGACATTCTGATTCAAGCGTCGTCCCTTCCTCAAGCAAAGGCTCACACGGACATTGTCCTGGCCTTTCTCAGATCTCACGGCTGGAAAGTGAACGTGGAAAAGAGTTCTCTATCCCCGTCAACAAGGGTTCCCTTCTTGGGAACAATTATAGACTCCTTAGAAATGAGGATCTTTCTAACAGAGGCCAGAAAAACAAAACTTCTAGACTCTTGTCGGATACTTCATTCCGTTCCTCTTCCTTCCATAGCTCAGTGCATGGAAGTGATCGGGTTGATGGTAGCGGCAATGGACATAGTTCCTTTTGCGCGCATTCATCTAAGACCTTTACAACTGTGCATGCTCAGTCAGTGGAATGGGGACTATACAGACTTGTCTCCGAAGATACAAGTAAATCAGAGGACCAGAGACTCACTCCGTTGGTGGCTGTCCCTGGACAATCTGTCTCAAGGGATGACGTTCCGCAGGCCAGAGTGGGTCATTGTCACGACCGACGCCAGTCTGATGGGCTGGGGCGCGGTCTGGGGATCCCTGAAAGCTCAGGGTCTTTGGTCTCGGGAAGAATCTCTTCTACCGATAAATATTCTGGAACTGAGAGCGATATTCAATGCTCTCAAGGCCTGGCCTCGGCTAGCGAGGACCAAGTTCATACGGTTTCAATCAGACAACATGACAACTGTTGCGTACATCAACCATCAGGGGGGAACAAGGAGTTCCCTAGCGATGGAAGAAGTGACCAAAATCATTCTATGGGCGGAGTCTCACTCCTGCCACCTGTCTGCTATCCACATCCCAGGAGTGGAAAATTGGGAAGCGGATTTTCTGAGTCGTCAGACATTGCATCCGGGGGAGTGGGAACTCCATCCGGAAATCTTTGCCCAAGTCACTCACCTGTGGGGCATTCCAGACATGGATCTGATGGCCTCTCGTCAGAACTTCAAAGTTCCTTGTTACGGGGCCAGATCCAGGGATCCCAAGGCGGCTCTAGTGGATGCACTAGTAGCACCTTGGACCTTCAAACTAGCTTATGTGTTCCCGCCATTTCCTCTCATCCCCAGGCTGGTAGCCAGGATCAATCAGGAGAGGGCGTCGGTGATCTTGATAGCTCCTGCGTGGCCACGCAGGACTTGGTATGCAGATCTGGTGAATATGTCATCGGCTCCACCTTGGAAGCTACCTTTGAGACGAGACCTTCTTGTTCAGGGTCCGTTCGAACATCCGAATCTGGTTTCACTCCAGCTGACTGCTTGGAGATTGAACGCTTGATTTTATCGAAGCGAGGATTCTCAGATTCTGTTATCAATACTCTTGTTCAGGCCAGAAAGCCTGTAACTAGAAAGATTTACCACAAAATTTGGAAAAAATATATCTGTTGGTGTGAATCTAAAGGATTCCCTTGGGACAAGGTTAAGATTCCTAGGATTCTATCCTTCCTTCAAGAAGGATTGGAAAAAGGATTATCTGCAAGTTCCCTGAAGGGACAGATTTCTGCCTTGTCGGTATTACTTCACAAAAAGCTGGCAGCGGTGCCAGATGTTCAAGCCTTTGTTCAGGCTCTGGTTAGAATCAAGCCTGTTTACAAACCTTTGACTCCTCCTTGGAGTCTCAATTTAGTTCTTTCAGTTCTTCAGGGGGTTCCGTTTGAACCCTTACATTCCGTTGATATTAAGTTATTATCTTGGAAAGTTTTGTTTTTAGTTGCGATTTCTTCTGCTAGAAGAGTCTCTGAACTATCTGCTCTGCAGTGTTCTCCTCCTTATCTGGTGTTCCATGCAGATAAGGTGGTTTTACGTACTAAACCTGGTTTTCTTCCAAAAGTTGTTTCTAACAAAAACATTAACCAGGAGATTATCGTACCTTCTCTGTGTCCGAAACCAGTTTCAAAGAAGGAACGTTTGTTGCACAATTTGGATGTTGTTCGCGCTCTAAAATTCTATTTAGATGCTACAAAGGATTTTAGACAAACATCTTCCTTGTTTGTTGTTTATTCAGGTAAAAGGAGAGGTCAAAAAGCAACTTCTACCTCTCTCTCTTTTTGGATTAAAAGCATCATCAGATTGGCTTACGAGACTGCCGGACGGCAGCCTCCCGAAAGAATCACAGCTCATTCCACTAGGGCTGTGGCTTCCACATGGGCCTTCAAGAACGAGGCTTCTGTTGATCAGATATGTAGGGCAGCGACTTGGTCTTCACTGCACACTTTTACCAAATTTTACAAGTTTGATACTTTTGCTTCTTCTGAGGCTATTTTTGGGAGAAAGGTTTTGCAAGCCGTGGTGCCTTCCATTTAGGTGACCTGATTTGCTCCCTCCCTTCATCCGTGTCCTAAAGCTTTGGTATTGGTTCCCACAAGTAAGGATGACGCCGTGGACCGGACACACCTATGTTGCAGAAAACAGAATTTATGTTTACCTGATAAATTACTTTCTCCAACGGTGTGTCCGGTCCACGGCCCGCCCTGGTTTTTTAATCAGGTCTGATAATTTATTTTCTTTAACTACAGTCACCACGGTACCATATGGTTTCTCCTATGCAAATATTCCTCCTTAACGTCGGTCGAATGACTGGGGTAGGCGGAGCCTAGGAGGGATCATGTGACCAGCTTTGCTGGGCTCTTTGCCATTTCCTGTTGGGGAAGAGAATATCCCACAAGTAAGGATGACGCCGTGGACCGGACACACCGTTGGAGAAAGTAATTTATCAGGTAAACATAAATTCTGTTTTCTCCTCCTTGGAGTTTGAATTTGGTTCTGGGGGCTCTTCAAGCTCCTCCGTTTGAACCTATGCATTCATTGGACATTAAATTACTTTCTTGGAAAGTTTTGTTCCTTTTGGCCATCTCTTCTGCCAGAAGAGTTTCTGAATTATCTGCTCTTTCTTGTGAGTCTCCTTTTCTGATTTTTCATCAGGATAAGGCGGTGTTGCGAACTTCTTTTGAATTTTTACCTAAAGTTGTGAATTCCAACAACATTAGTAGAGAAATTGTGGTTCCTTCATTATGTCCTAATCCTAAGAATTCTAAGGAGAAATCGTTGCATTCTTTGGATGTTGTTAGAGCTTTGAAATATTATGTTGAAGCTACTAAATCTTTCAGAAAGACTTCTAGTCTATTTGTTATCTTTTCCGGTTCTAGAAAAGGCCAGAAAGCTTCTGCCATTTCTTTGGCATCTTGGTGGAAATCTTTAATTCATCTTGCCTATGTTGAGTCGGGTAAAACTCCGCCTCAGAGAATTACAGCTCATTCTACTAGGTCAGTTTCTACTTCCTGGGCGTTTAGGAATGAAGCTTCGGTTGATCAGATTTGCAAAGCAGCAACTTGGTCCTCTTTGCATACTTTTACTAAATTCTACCATTTTGATGTATTTTCTTCTTCTGAAGCAGTTTTTGGTAGAAAAGTACTTCAGGCAGCGGTTTCAGTTTGAATCTTCTGCTTATGTTTTTCATTAAACTTTATTTTGGGTGTGGATTATTTTCAGCAGGAATTGGCTGTCTTTATTTTATCCCTCCCTCTCTAGTGACTCTTGCGTGGAAAGATCCACATCTTGGGTAATCATTATCCCATACGTCACTAGCTCATGGACTCTTGCTAATTACATGAAAGAAAACATAATTTATGTAAGAACTTACCTGATAAATTCATTTCTTTCATATTAGCAAGAGTCCATGAGGCCCGCCCTTTTTTGTGGTGGTTATGATTTTTTTGTATAAAGCACAATTATTCCAATTCCTTATTTTATATGCTTTCGCACTTTTTTCTTATCACCCCACTTCTTGGCTATTCGTTAAACTGAATTGTGGGTGTGGTGAGGGGTGTATTTATAGGCATTTTGAGGTTTGGGAAACTTTGCCCCTCCTGGTAGGAATGTATATCCCATACGTCACTAGCTCATGGACTCTTGCTAATATGAAAGAAATGAATTTATCAGGTAAGTTCTTACATAAATTATGTTTTTTAAATCTCCTGTAGTTATTCCAGAAGTGTTTAATCTCCCTGATGCTATTTCTGAAGTAATTTCCAGGGAATGGAATAATTTGGGTAATTCTTTTACTCCTTCTAAACGTTTAAGCAATTATATCCTGTGCCATCTGACAGATTAGAGTTTTTTTGAGACAAAATCCCTAAGGTTATGGGGCTGTCTCTACTCCTGCTAAATGTGCTACTATTCCTACGGCAGATAGTAATTCATTTAAGGATCCTTTAGATAGGAAAATTGAATCCTTTCTAAGAAAAGCTTACTTATGTTCAGGTAATCTTCTTAGACCTGCTATATTTTTAGCGGATGTTGCTGCAGCTTCAACTTTTTGGTTAGAAGCTTTAGCGCAACAAGTAACAGATCATAATTTTATAGCATTATTATTATTCTATCACATGCTAATAATTTTATTGGTGATACCATCTTTTGATATCATTAGAGTTGATGTCAGGTATATGTCTCTAGCTATTTTAGCTAGAAAAGCTTTATGGATTAAACTTGGAATGCTGATATGTCTTCTAAGTCAACTTTGCTTTCCTTTTCCAGGGTAATAAATTATTATTTCAACTGTTTCTGGAAGGAAGGGAACTTTTTTACCAAAGGATAAAAAATCTAAGGTAAATTTAGGTCTAATAATCATTTTCGTTCCTTTCCTCACAATAAGGAACAAAAGCCTAATCCTTCATCCTCAGGAGCGGTATCAGTTTGGAAACTATTTCCAGTTTGGAATATATGCAAGCCTTATAGAAAACCTATAGCCAGCTCCTAAGTACCCATGAAGGTGCGGACCTTATTCCAGCTCAGCTGGTATGGGGCAAATTACGTTTTCTTCAAAGAAATTTTGATCAATTCCGTTCTCAATTTCTGGTTTCAGAACATTGTTTCAGAAAGGTACAGAATTGGCTTCAGTTAAGGCCTCCTGCTAAGAGATTTTTTTCTTTCCCGTGTCCCAGTTAACATAGCAGAGGCTCAGCATTTCTGAAATGTGTTTCAGATCTAGAGTTGGCTGGAGTAATTATGCCAGTTCCAGTTCTGGAACAGGGGCTGGGGTTTTATTTTATCTCTTCATTGTACCAAAGAAGGTCAATTCCTTCAGACCAGTTCCGGATCTATCAATATTGAATCGTTATGTAAGGATACCAACATTCAGTTTCTGTAGGACTGTCCTGCCTTTTGTTTAGCAAGGGCATTATATGTCTACAATAGATTTACAGGATGTGTATCTGCATATTCCGATTCATCCAGATCACTTTTAGTGTCTGAGATTCTCTTTTTAGACAAGCATTACCAGTTTTGTGGCTCTACCGTTTGGCCTAGCCTCAGTTCCAAGAATTTTTTTCAAAGGTTCTCGGTGCCCTTCTTTCTGTAATCAGAGAACAGGGTTTTGGTATTTCCTTATTGGACGATATCTGGGTACTTGCTCAGTCTTCTCATTTTCGAAGAATCTCATACGAATCGACTTGTGTTGTTTCTTCAAGTTCATGGTTGGAGGATCAGTTCATTGATTCCTCAGACAAGGGTAACCTTTTTAGGTTTCTAGAATAGATTCAGTGTCTATGACTCTGTTCTTGTCAGACAAGAGAAGTTTAACATTGAATTCAGCTTGTCAAAAGCTTCAGTCACAATCATTCCCTTTGGTAGCCTTATGCATGGAAATTTTAGGTCTTAGGACTGCCGCATCAGATGCGATCTCCTTTGCTCGTTTTCACATGCGACCTCTTCAGCTCTGTATGCTGAACCAATGGTGCAGGGATTACTCAAAGATATCTCAATTAATATCTTTAAACCGATAATACGACACTCTCTGACATGGTGGACAGATCACCATCGTTTAGTTCAGGGGGCTTCTTTGTTCTTCCGACCTGGACTATAATCTCAACAGATGCAAGTCTTACAGGTTGGGGAGCTGTGTGGAGGTATCTGACGGCACAAGGGGTTTGGGAATCTCAGGAGGTGAGATTTCCGATCAATATTTTGGAACTCCGTGCAATTTCAGAGCTCTTCAGTCTTGGCCTCTTCTGAAGAGAGAGTTGTTCATTTGTTTTCAGATAGACAATGTCACAACTGTGGCATACATCAATCATCAAGGAGGGACTCACAGTCCTCTGGCTATGAAAGAAGTATCTCAAATTTTGGTTTGGGCGGAATCCAGCTCCTGTCTAATCTCTGCGGTTCATATCCCAGGTATGGACAATTGGAAAGCGGATTATCTCAGTCGCCAAACGTTGCACCTGGGCGAATGGTCTTCACCCAGAGGTATTTCCTCAGATTGTTCAAATGTGGGAACTCCCAGAAATAGATCTGATGGCTTCTCATCTAAACAAGAAAACTTCCCTGGTATCTGTCCGGATCCAGGGATCCTCGGGCGGAGGCAGTGGATGCATTATCTCTTCCTTACAAGTGTCATCCTGCCTATATCTTTCCGCCTCTAGTTCTTCTTCCAAGGGTATTCTCCAATATTCTAAAGGAATGCTCGTTTGTCCTGCTGGTAGCTCCAGCATGGCCTCACAGGTTTTGGTATGCGGATCTTGTCCGGATGGCCTCTTGCCAGCTGTGGACTCTTCCGTTAAGACCAGTCTTTCTGTCTCAAGGTTCTTTTTTCCATCAGGATCTCAAAACCTTAATTTTAAGGTGTGGAGTTTGAACGCTTGATTCTTGGTCAAAGAGGTTTCTCTGACTCTGTGATTGATACTATGTGACAGGCTCGTAAATCTGTATCTAGAGAGATATATTATAGAGTCTGGAAGACTTATATTTCTTCAGGATGGTTTAGATAAAGGTTTGTCCGCAAGTTTCTTGAAAGACAAATCTCTGCTCTTTCTGTTCTTTTTCACAGAAGGATTGCTAATCTTCCTGATATTCATTGTTTTGTACAAGCTTTGGTTCGTATAAAACCTGTCATTAAGTCAATTTCTCCTCCTTGGAGTTTGAATTTGGTTCTGGGGGCTCTTCAAGCTCCTCCTTTTGAACCCATGCATTCTTTGGTCATTATATTACTTTTTTGGAAAGTTTTGTTTCTTTTGGCCATCTCTTCTGCCAGAAGAGTCTCTGAATTATCTACTCTTTTTTGTGAGTCTCCTTTTCTGATTTTGCATCAGGATAAGGCGGTGCTGCGAACTTCTTTTGAATTTTTTACCTAAGGTTGTGAATTCTAACAACATTAGTAGAGAAATTGTGGTTCCTTCATTATGTCCTAATCCTATGAATTCTAAGGAGAAATCATTGCATTCTTTGGATGCTGTTAGAGCTTTGTAATATTATGTTGAAGCTATTAAGTCTTTCCGAAAGACTTCTAGTCTATTTGTCATCTGTTCCGGTTCTAGAAAAGACCAGAAAGCTTCTGCCATTTCTTTGGCATCTTGGTTGAAATCTTTATTTCATCATGCCTATGTTGAGTCGGGTAACACTCCGCCTCAAAGGATTACAGCTCATTCTACTAGGTTAGTTTCTACTTCCTGGGCGTTTAAGAATGAAGCTTCGGTTGATCAGATTTGCAAAACAGCAACTTGGTCCTCTTTGCATACTTTTACTAAATTCTACCATTTTGATGTGTTTTCTTCTTCTGAAGCAGTTTTTGGTAGAAACGTACTTCAGGCAGTGGTTTCAGTTTGAATCTTCTGCTTATGTTTTTTCATTAAAAATTTTATTCTGGGTGTGGATTATTTTCAGCAGGAATTGGCTGTCTTTATTTTATCCCTCCCTCTCTAGTGACTCTTGTGTGGAAAGATCTACATCTTGGGTAATCATTATCCCATACGTCACTAGCTCATGGACTCTTGCTAATTACATGAAAGAAAACATAATTTATGTAAGAACTTACCTGATAAATTCATTTCTTTCATATTAGCAAGAGTCCATGAGGCCCGCCCTTTTTTGTGGTGTTTTTGATTTTTTTGTATAAAGCACAATTATTCCAATTCCTTATTTTATATGCTTTCGCACTTTTTTCTTATCACCCCACTTCTTGGCTATTCGTTAAACTGAATTGTGGGTGTGGTGAGGGGTGTATTTATAGGCATTTTAAGGTTTGGGAAACTTTGCCCCTCCTGGTAGGAATGTATATCCCATACGTCACTAGCTCATGGACTCTTGCTAATATGAAAGAAATGAATTTATCAGGTAAGTTCTTACATAAATTATGTTATTCCGATTCATCCAGATCATTATCAGTTCCTGAGATTCTCTTTTCTGGACAAGCATTACCAGTTTGTGGCTCTGCCGTTTGGCCTAGCTACAGCTCCAAGAATTTTTACAAAGGTTCTCGGTGCCCTTCTGTCTGTAATCACAGAACAGGGTTTTGTGGTATTTCCTTATTTGGACGATATCTTGGTACTTGCTCAGTCTTTACATTTAGCAGAATCTCATACGAATCGACTTGTGTTGTTTCTTCAAGATCATGGTTGGAGGATCAATTCACCAAAAAGTTCATTGATTCCTCAGACAAGGGTAACCTTTTTGGGTTTCCAGATAGATTCAGTGTCCATGACTCTGTCTTTAACAGACAAGAGACGTCTAAAATTGATTTCAGCTTGTCGAAACCTTCAGTCACAATCATTCCCTTCGGTAGCCTTATGCATGGAAATTCTAGGTCTTATGACTGCTGCATCGGACGCGATCCCCTTTGCTCGTTTTCACATGCGACCTCTTCAGCTCTGTATGCTGAATCAATGGTGCAAGGATTACACAAAGATATCTCAATTAATATCTTTAAAACCGATTGTACGACACTCTCTAACGTGGTGGACAGATCACCATTGTTTAATTCAGGGGGCTTCTTTTGTGCTTCCGACCTGGACTGTAATTTCAACAGATGCAAGTCTCACAGGTTGGGGAGCTGTGTGGGGATCTCTGACGGCACAAGGAGTTTGGGAATCTCAGGAGGTAAGATTACCGATCAATATTTTGGAACTCCGTGCAATTTTCAGAGCTCTTCAGTCTGGGCCTCTTCTGAAGAGAGAATCGTTCATTTGTTTTCAGACAGACAATGTCACAACTGTGGCATACATCAATCATCAAGGAGGGACTCACAGTCCTCTGGCTATGAAAGAAGTATCTTGAATTTTGGTTTGGGCGGAATCCAGCTCCTGTCTAATCTCTGCGGTTCATATCCCAGGTATAGACAATTGGGAAGCGGATTATCTCAGTCGCCAAACGTTGCATCCGGGCGAATGGTCTCTTCACCCAGAGGTATTTCTTCAGATTGTTCAAATGTGGGAGCTTCCAGAAATAGATCTGATGGCGTCTCATCTAAACAAGAAACTTC
The DNA here is from genome assembly GCF_027579735.1 of Bombina bombina. Classification (NCBI taxonomy): domain Eukaryota; kingdom Metazoa; phylum Chordata; class Amphibia; order Anura; family Bombinatoridae; genus Bombina; species Bombina bombina. The sequence goes on along the minus strand of NC_069501.1, from coordinate 362,733,370 downwards.
CCAGGTATCTGTCCAGATCCCGGGATCCTCAGGCGAAAGCAGTGGATGCATTATCACTTCCTTGGAAGTATCATCCTGCCTATATCTTTCCGCCTCTAGTTCTTCTTCCAAGAGTAATCTCCAAGATTCTGAAGGAATGCTCGTTTGTTCTGCTGGTAGCTCCGGCATGGCCTCACAGGTTTTGGTATGCGGATCTTGTCCGGATGGCCTCTTGCCATCCGTGGACTCTTCCGCTACGACCAGACCTTCTGTCGCAAGGTCCTTTTTTCCATCAGGATCTCAAATCCTTAAATTTAAAGGTATGGAGATTGAACGCTTGATTCTTGGTCAAAGAGGTTTCTCTGACTCTGTGATTAATACTATGTTACAGGCTCGTAAATCTGTATCCAGAGAGATATATTATAGAGTCTGGAAGACTTATATTTCTTGGTGTCTTTCTCATCATTTTTCTTGGCATTCTTTTAGAATTCCGAGAATTTTACAGTTTCTTCAGGATGGTTTAGATAAAGGTTTATCCGCAAGTTCTTTGAAAGGACAAATCTCTGCTCTTTCTGTTCTTTTTCACAGAAGGATTGCTAATCTTCCTGATATTCATTGTTTTGTACAAGCTTTGGTTCGTATAAAACCTGTCATTAAGTCAATTTCTCCTCCTTGGAGTTTGAATTTGGTTCTGGGGGCTCTTCAAGCTCCTCCGTTTGAACCTATGCATTCATTGGACATTAAATTACTTTCTTGGAAAGTTTTGTTTCTTTTGGCAATCTCTTCTGCCAGAAGAGTCTCTGAATTATCTGTTCTTTCTTGTGAGTCTCCTTTTCTGATTTTTCATCAGGATAAGGCGGTGTTGCGAACTTCTTTTGAATTTTTACCTAAAGTTGTGAATTCCAGCAACATTAGTAGAGAAATTGTGGTTCCTTCATTATGTCCTAATCCTAAGAATTCTAAGGAGAAATCGTTGCATTCTTTGGATGTTGTTAGAGCTTTGAAATATTATGTTGAAGCTACTAAATCTTTCAGAAAGACTTCTAGTCTATTTGTTATCTTTTCCGGTTCTAGAAAACGCCAGAAAGCTTCTGCCATTTCTTTGGCATCTTGGTTGAAATCTTTAATTCATCTTGCCTATGTTGAGTCGGGTAAAACTCCGCCTCAAAGGATTACAGCTCATTCTACTAGGTCAGTTTCTACTTCCTGGGCGTTTAGGAATGAAGCTTCGATTGATCAGATTTGCAAAGCAGCAACTTGGTCCTCTTTGCATACTTTTACTAAATTCTACCATTTTGATGTATTTTCTTCTTCTGAAGCAGTTTTTGGTAGAAAAGTACTTCAGGCAGCGGTTTCAGTTTGAATCTTCTGCTTATGTTTTTCATTAAACTTTATTTTGGGTGTGGATTATTTTCAGCAGGAATTGGCTGTCTTTATTTTATCCCTCCCTCTCTAGTGACTCTTGCGTGGAAAGATCCACATCTTGGGTAATCATTATCCCATACGTCACTAGCTCATGGACTCTTGCTAATTACATGAAAGAAAACATAATTTATGTAAGAACTTACCTGATAAATTCATTTCTTTCATATTAGCAAGAGTCCATGAGGCCCGCCCTTTTTTGTGGTGGTTATGATTTTTTTGTATAAAGCACAATTATTCCAATTCCTTATTTTATATGCTTTCGCACTTTTTTCTTATCACCCCACTTCTTGGCTATTCGTTAAACTGAATTGTGGGTGTGGTGAGGGGTGTATTTATAGGCATTTTGAGGTTTGGGAAACTTTGCCCCTCCTGGTAGGAATGTATATCCCATACGTCACTAGCTCATGGACTCTTGCTAATATGAAAGAAATTAATTTATCAGGTAAGTTCTTACATAAATTATGTTTTCTGGGGTCTGGGCGTTGCCTCCCCTTGTTTCTATGAGACTGGTTGGGTCTCTGTTAGCCTGACCCAGTTTCTCAGGTTTTTGCTCTGTTTTTATTTAGGACTCGTGCCCTTTTTAGGTTTTTTTTTCTGGAGTTCCTTATGCTAGCTAGCTTGAAGCCAGCTCAGCATTCTACTGCTCTGTGGCTACTCTACACTGTAGCAAACTGAGGGTTGCAAGTTCGATCCCCTGTGAGGTCTACTCAGCCTTTCCTCCTTTTGAGGTTGATAAAATGAGCAGTGTCTTGAGTCCCTTAAGGGGGGTTTAGCTGCGCTTTACTAGTACAATCATGTTTTCTCCGTGCCTTTTCTTCTTTGTGGAAGAATACAGTAGTTTGTTCCCTTTCTTTAGTAAGGGTGTGCTGTTTGGAGATCAACTGCGGGGGACGGTGTCTCTTGGAGGCTGTTGACTCAGTCGAGTCAAGTTCCTGCGGTCTCTAGCAAGGCTGTGGACTATCTGTGGTAAGGGTCCTTGGGCCTTTTCCTTTTCTAGGATTCTCGGGTTCGGACGAAGCGGGATGTTGTTGGGTTGGGGTTTTCAGGCCTGGTGCCCTCAGAATGGGCTGCCTCTTGCACTCTCCCGTTTGTGCATTCAGTGTCCCCTATAGCTTGGGTATTGTTTTCCCAAAAGTAATGAATGCAGCTGTGAACGCTTTCCATTTATGAAGAAAAACTTAAATTTTGCTTACCTGATCATTTTCTTTTCTTCAGATGGAAAGAGTCCATAGCTCCCCACCCGTATTTTTTCTGTGGGGCATCTTATTTTTTATTCTTCTGGCACCTTTTCACCCTGGTATTTCTTCTACTGTTCCTTGTTAATCGGCAGAATGACTGGGGGATGAGGGAAGTGGGAGGAGTATTTAAGACTTTGGCTGGGGTGTCTTTGCCTCCTCCTGGTGGCTAGGTTCTTAATTCCCAAAAGTAATGAATTCAGCTGTGGACTCTTTTTTTTTTATCTGAAGAAAAGAAAATGATCAGGTAAGCATAAGTTTTAAGTAATAGTTATGCATTGGCAGCAACATGCTTCTCTAGAGCAGTGTTTTTCAACCAGTGTGCCATGAGAGATCCCCAGGTGTGCCGCGGCAGACTGACAACAATGCGGGGGTGTCCCTCTTTCAAGTTTTGAAATATTGGGAGGTATGTGACAGGCTCATCAGGCATAATTTACAACCATGACATTGACATTCATTCACAGACAATCATTATGATTGTTTGTGAATGAATGTCAATATGTCATGTATAGTTTGTAGGAGGCATGGCATGACAGCACAGTACAGTGTGTACACATATATATATATATATATATATATATATATATATATATATATATATATATATATATATCCTGTATTAGGCTACAATGTGTGATTTTGTAAAATTTTGGGATGGTGGTGTGCCACAGGATTTTTTAATGTAAAAAAGTTTGCCACGGCAAAAAAAAGGTTGCAAATCACTGCTCTAGAGGAATAGAGATTCCAGCGGTGTAATGGCAACTTTTGAGACACTGTTGGCAGCCTGGATATGAAATTGGAAACTTTTTTTTAAATTGTATACGCTGTCTTAATCACAAAAGTAAATTTTAGTGTTTCATATCCCTTGAAGCTCTATCCTCTTCACAAACCCGTTTTTTCCCTTTTTTTAATAAAGATATAAACACTTCATATTACTACAACCAAGTTTCCATGTTTAAAGGAAAATTATACACTATTTATTTTTTTTACATAAATGTTTTGTATATGATCCATTTATATAGCTTATACAGCTTTTTTTGTATTTTTTTAATGTTTAGATTTGGTTAAATAACATTGCGATGATTTTCAGACTCTTAACCAAGCCCCAATGTTTTAAAGAATACTGATGTATACCTACTCCAGCTTGCTCCTGTTTGTGTAAAGAGCCTTTTCATATGCAGGGGAAGGGGGAGAAGAGTAGTGTTTGCTTTTTTTGCTATAGAACCACTTCTAGTGGGTGTGCCAGCTAACCTTTTCAACAGAGCTAAACTCGAAGCTTCTAAGTAAGTTTTAAACGGTTTTATACTGGATTTTTAGATCAGTATTTGTGCATATTTTTCTTTATAGTAATGTCTATTACATGCAGTTATGACAATTGATGTATACTGTCCCTTTAAGCAGAAGGATGGATGACTGACTAAGGTAAAATTATAAGAACTCTTATGACATTGTACAGTTTTGGAAAAGTATAACTTTCTGTATTCAAAACATTTGGTTTCAAATGCATGACAGAACAATTTAACTATACTCACCCTTTAAGCAGTGTACAATTAATTTTCTACTAAAGATTTTTCTGTCAGACAATACAGATTGCATCATTTGTATCATGAGACTACTTTAAGGAACCCATTGTCAGCTTTTCCTTACTAGTTATGTAATACATCTGTGCTAGCATGAACTTTGAGTATATAGCAAGTTTTTCTGTGGTTTGTACAATATGTGCTTTTTATAGCCACCACATTGTTTTAGAAGAAAAGTAGATGTAAGATCATTTTTAACCCTTTCTTTATAAGGAAGATTACCTTGACTGCAGGAGTAGCTGGGATACAGGTGCTAATATCTATGCTGATTTCTCCAGCCAATGCCTGGTATCAAAATCTAGAAGCAAGCCCAAAAATATAGGATCCAAGTATTATTATTTTTTTTTTATTTAGTTTTTTTTTTTAATAACACCCAATGTTACATAAATATCATTTTTTTTATGTAACACCCAACAATATAAAAACATCTAAAAATGATTTCCATGTACAAAATAAGTAATAAACCGGTATGAAACCCAAAATATTACTTTTAGGGTACAGACCGAGCATACCATTTAAGAAAAACAAGTTTCCAATCTACTTCTGTTATTAAATTTGCTTTGTTCCCATGATATTCTGTGTTGAAGAGATACCTAGGTAGGCATGTAGAGCACTTTATGGCAGGGAATAGTACTGCCATCTAGTGTTCTTGCAAAACTGCAATCATATAGTATTTCTGAAATGGGCCGGCTCCTGAGCTTACATCCCAGCTTTTTAACAAAAAAATACCAAGAAAACTAAGACAAATTGAGATTAGAAGTAAATTAGAAAGTTGTTTAAAAGTGCATGCTCTATCTGATTCATGAACACAAATATTGGGTTTCCTATCCCTTTAAATATGAAGACTTCTAATCACACAAACCAGTTTGTGATACTGCTTGCAAAAATGCCATATTTATAGGTCCTCAGACCGGCAAAAACTGACACCATGTAAAATTTAAAGATTAAAGGGACAGTCAACTTCAAAAATTGTATTGTTTAAAAAGATAGCTAAGCCCATTATTACCCATTCCCCAGTTTTGCACAGCCAACACAGTTATATTAATATACTTTTAACCTCTGTGATTACCTTGTATCTAAGCCTCTTTTGACAGCCCCCTGATCACATGGCTATTTATTATTTATCGACTTGCATTTTAGCCAATCAGTGCAGTGTCATCCACAACTCCATGGGAGAGAGCACAATGTTATCTATATGGCCCACATGGATTAGCAGTCTCTTGTTTTGAAAAGCTAATAAAAAAGCATGTGATAAGAGGCTGTCTGTAGTGACCTAGAAACAGGCAGAAATGTAGAGGTTTAAATGTTATAAAGTATATTAATATAACAATGTTCCTTGTGCAAAGTTGGGGACTGGGTAGTAAAGGTGTTATCTATCTTTTTAAACAATTACCATGTCCCTTAAACATTTAAGCGACTGGCAGATTATACTGCTGGTGTACTTTGGTCAATGCATCAACTGGATCATCTTTTTTTGAATAGTGCAATGATCCTTGTAAATATTAATGTCTGGTAAATCCAATAATAAGGATGCATCTAAAAAGGAAAGGGGGAATATGTGTGTGTGTATGTATGTGTATATATTTCCACAAACGAATGCACTCTCTGGCTTTTCAAAATCAAACAACTAGGTTTTATTAAACTTTTTCGGAGATATTACATATATATATATATATATATATATATATATATATATATATATATATATATATATATATATATCCCTCTGTCAAATTTTTGTCTCCGGAGGGAGTGAGGTGAATTGTAAAGTGCTGACATAATTGATTTTCGAACATATCTGGAACCCATTTTTCCCTCAGAGCCAAGACAGATGGAGAGAAAGACAGGAATTTAAGCAAGGCAGTGATAATCTTTTCCCAGTGTTGAAATGTCACAATCCTCTCAGGTGAAATGCAGATTTATCTGTCAATTTCCTGGTCTACAATGTGCTGCCCTTTGAGTGATCCTCATCCCTCCCCAGGTGAAATGGCGATGTTCCTTGTGAAATCCTTGGCACTGTGCTAGCACTGGCTTGTATGAGCCCGTCTCCTTGATTCAGTCATCTGCAGGTGAGATAAGCACAGAAGAAGGTACATAACCCGGGGACATAGACACATACACCATACAACTTATATACAACAGTTTTAAGCACTTTTAACATTTTCAACAAATGGCTTACCATTACTTTAAATTTACCTCTAACGGCTTTAGTGCACCCGGGAGTTACCACAGACTCTCAGGAAGCTCTCTGCACTCATCGGGGTCTGCAGGAATGGCAGTATCTGATTCTTCTTCAGCATTGGGACATCAGGAATTAACTTTTTGGTGCCATTTTAGCACAGCTTTTGGTGCCATTATAGCACACAATTTGCTTTAATTTATTGACAACCTCCCACTTATGTTTTAACCAATGGGATACATAGGCTCTTTTAAATATTGAGTGTGGTATTTAGCTATTATGGCTTATTAGCCAAAATGCAGAAGCTACCTTGTGGGGATTGATGGATGTCACATTATTTTCTATCAAGTGTCTATTTATACATTTAACCTCTTTGATAGTTTTCTGCACTTATGGAGCCTTTAAATTATATCCCTAAATCTACTTTAGAAGCTGGGTTGTCATAACACTTTTCTACCAGTGGAAGGGTGTTATCTGCAGCACATTTATGCAACAAGTCTTAATGTTTTAATGCATTCTGACTAGTCTAATGCTGCTCTTGCTTCTAAAGGTGTTACTGTTTCTTCTGTTTGTTCCTTACAAGAGAGTTCTTTAGATTTTGCTCCTGGAGGTAGGGACTTCATTCGCTCTGAAATGTTGGAGGGTATGCCTCCTCCAAGCAAGTGTAGGCGGTCTGTTCATAATTTACCCTCTACTAGCTCTAAGCCTGCTGAAGTTGGTTAAACTGCTGAATCCTCAGAGGAAGAGGTTTTCTCTGATGATCAGGGGTCTTCCTTTGATCATGAATCCATCTTATCCTGTTTTTTTTTTTTTTTTTTTTTTTTTTTTTTTATTAAAGGTTGAACATAGGAGATTTTGCTTACTTTAGAGGTTAAAGATCCTAAAGTAAATGAGGATAAGTCTGTAACTTAACATAATTTTTAAACCTATGGTCAAATCCCTGATGCGGTCTCTGAGATAGATTCCAGGAAATAAGCTATGCAAGTCATTCCTTTTAATCCTTCTGCAAGGTTTAAGAAAATGTATCCTTTACTGGCTTCTAAAACTGAACTTGTTCTAACATTGAAGCTTTTCCCAAAGTTGATGGGGTCATTTGAACTTTGGATAAGTTTACTACTATTCCTTTGGAAGATAGCTCTTCCTTTAAAGACCCTTTAGATAGGAAGTTAGAATCCTTCCATAGGAGGGCTTTTCAGCAAGCAGGTTATCTTTTTAGACCAACAGTTTATGTTGCTTATGTGGCTGCTGGATCTTCCATTTGTTTAAGTTGTCTTTCTGAGCAGTTTTCTGCTTTCATTTGTGATGCTGTTTTTGACATTCTTAAGATTAATGCTAAAAGTATGTTTTTGGCAGTACTTTCTAGAAGGGCTCTATGGTTAGTCTTGGTCTGCTGATATGGATTCTAAATCCAGGCGTTTCTTTCTCTTTTCAGGGAAAGATGTTTGGTTCTGGTTTGGATTCTGTTCTTTGCTGTAACTGAATGTAAGGGAGTGAAACCTCACAGTTCCCTAGCCATGAAGGAAGAGTTTTGATTTTTTTCCTGGGCAGGAGTCAATTGCTTTCTAATTTCTGCTTTTCATATTCCAGGAGTAGGCAACTGAGAGGCAGATTTTCTCAGCTGTCAGTCCTTGCATCCAGCCGAGTGGTCTCTCCATCTGGATATTTTCAATCAGATAGTGGATCTTTAGGGTCTACCAGAGATAGATCTGATGGTTTTTTGGTTGTTCCACAAACTTCCAAGGTACTGTGTGAGGTCCAGGGATCCTTAAGTGGAGTTTGTGGATGCTCTGGTAGCTCCATGGTCATTTTGATGAGCCTATGTTTTTCCTCCCCTGGTTCTTCCACCCAGAGTGACCCCCAGAATCAGACAAAAGGAGACATCAGTAATTCTAATTGCTCCAGCTTGATCTTGCAGTGTTTGGTATGCAGATCTGATTCAGATGTTCAGTTGCCCACCTTGGCTTCTTCCTCTGTGCCCAGACCCTTTTGCCTCAAGGTAATTTTTCCCATCCAATTATCTAAGATTGATGGCATAGAGATTAAATGACTAGTTCTTAGGCAGAGATTTTTCTGATTCCATTAGAGACTTTGATGCAGGCCTGTAAGCCTGTGACCAGGAAGATTTATCATTAGGTCTGGAGAGCCGTTATTCCTTGGTGTATGGATCATGGATTTTCTTGGCTTTCATTTAGAGAGAGTTATACTCTGCTTTTTCTTTAGGTTGTGGATTTAGTTTATCTGTGAAAAAATGTTCTATTTATCCTGCCCTTATTTCTCATTGCTTGTGTACTCCAGAGCTGGGTATTGGTTCCCAGGGGTAATGGTTTATAGACTTTCACCACCTGTATAAAAGAATACATAAGTTATGCTTACCCAATAAAGTTCTTTCATGTTGGTGAGAGTCCTTGAGACCCCACCCTATTATTTTTCTGTTGATGGTTTATTTCTTTTGGACATATTTTTTCCCTGTTCCTATTTTTTTCCCCCTCTTATTTTCTACTTTTTGTGCTTTGCTATACATCACAATAGTTTCCAGTAAGGTGGGAGGGTTTTTAATAGAGCTTTTGGGGTTTGATACTCTTTGCTATCTCCTAGTGGCAGGGAAGAGTCATTCCATGGAGTAATGGATCTTGGATTCTCACCACCATAAAATAAATTACTTTATCAGGTAAGCATAAATTATGTTTTTAGATTCACAAAATAATAAAACTTAATGTCAGTTTAATTGCTTTATATGATAAAAACAATGTAAGAATAGTTTATTTTGTAAGTGAAAGAAAGCATGTTTTAGTTTATAGTCCTACTTTACAGTAAACCATTTCTCTTGTAAAGTTGTATCCAGTCCACGGGTTCATCCATTACTTGTGGGATATTCTCCTTCCCAACAGGAAGTTGCAAGAGGACACCCACAGCAGAGCTGTCTATATAGCTCCTCCCCTAACTGCCACCCCCAGTCATTCTCTTGCAAGCTCTTGACAAGAAAGGAAGTATCAAGAGATATGTGGTGACTTAGTGTAGTTTTTACCTTCAATCAAAATTTTTTTATTTTTAAACGGTACCGGCGTTGTACTGTTTCATTCTCAGGCAGAAATTGGAAGAAGAATCTGCCTGGAGGTTGATGATCTTAGCGGTTTGTAACTAAGGTCCATTCCTGTTCTCACACATAACTGAAGAGTATGGAAAGAAAACTTCAGTTGGGGTGACGGTTGGCAAATCACCTGATTTGAGGTATGTTCAGTATATTTTTTTCTAGAGAGATGATAAGGTCTAGAAAATACTGACAGTGCCTGATATATTTGAGGTAAGCCTGATACAGTGATTTAACAGCGACTGGGATCATGCTTACAAGATAAGGGTCATTTTTATGTTAACCCTCATAGTACTTAGTGTTTAAACGTTTGTATTACTTAACAGGAAAAACATTTTTTCTCTGAGGGTGATAAATCTTTATTTTGGGGCCTAGTTTTCCACATGGCTGTTATTTTACTCCTAGGAGTAGTTTTTTCATGGCCCCTCTGACTGTGAGTGCATGGTGGGAGGGGCCTATTTTCGCACACTTTATGCGCAGTTGTTATACAGACTGAGACATCCAGCTTCTCTAAAGGAGTCCTCTGGCATCTAGGACCACTATAGAGGAGTTCTTTCCTGCAAAAATCGTGTTTAAGGGAAGGTAGGAGCCACAGTAGAGCTGTGGCAGTGTGTTTGACTGTTTTTTAACGGTGTTACCATTTTTCTAATCCAGTTTTGGGCCTAAGGGGTTAATCATCCATTTGCAAGTGGGTGCAATGCTGCTTTAGTCTCTTGTACACACTGTAAAAATTTCATAGAGTTTACTGCTTTTAACACTGATTTGCAGTTTATATGGTAGTTTTTTTTCTCTTAAAGGTACAGTACCGTTTTTGTTTAATTGCTTTTCACATTTATTAAAGTGTTTTCCAAGCTTGCTCATTACTAGTCTGTTAAACATGTCTGACATAGAAGAAACTCCTTGTTCATTATGTTTAGAAGCCATTGTGGAACCCCCTATTAGAATGTGTACCAAATGCATTGACCTTTCTATAAGTTATAAAGACCATATTATAGCTTTTAAAGATTTATCACCAGAGGTTTCTCAGACTGACAAAAGGAAGATTATGCCATCTAACTCTCCCCATGTGTCAGAACCTATAAATCCCGCTCAAGTGACGCCAAGTACATCTGGCGGCTCCACTGCGTTTACTTTACAGGACATGGCGGCAGTTATGAATCATACTCTCACAGAGGTATTGTCCAAACTGCCAGGGTTACAAGGAAAGCGAGACAGCTCTGGGGCTAAAATAAATACAGAGCTTTCTGACGCTTTAGTAGCTATGTCTGATATACCCTCATAATGTACAGAAGCCAAAGCAGGAGAGCTTCTATCTGTGGGTGACATTTCTGATTCAGGGAAGGCGTTACTTCAGTCTGACTCTGAAATGACAGCATTTAAATTTAAACTTGAACACCTCTGCGTGTTGCTCAGGGAGGTTTTAGCGACTCTGGATGACTGTGACACCATTGTAGTCCCAGAGAAGTTGTGTAAAATGGACAAATACTTTGCTGTGCCTGTTTACACTGATGTTTTTCCAATCCCTAAGAGGTTTTCAGAAATTAATACGACGGAATGGGATAGACCAGGTGTACCGTTCTCTCCGCCTCCTGCCTTTAAAAAGATGTTTCCCATAGATGCCGCTACACAAGACTCGTGGCACACGGTCCCTAAGGTGGAGGGAACAGTCTCTACCTTAGCTAAACGTACAACTATTCCCGTCGAGGACAGTTGTGCTTTCCTAGATCCAATGGATAAAAAACTAGAGGGTTTCCTTAAGAAAATCTTTATACAACAAGGTTTTATTCACAAGGTTTTATTCTCCAGCCTCTTGCATGCATTGCCCCAGTCACTGCTGCAGCGGCTTTCTGGTTCGAGTCTCTTGAAGAGGCTCTACAGGTGGAGACCCCGTTGGATGATATCCTAGACAGGCTTAAAACTCTTAAGTTAGCCAATTCATTTATTTCTGATGCCGTTTTTCATTTAACAAAGCTAACGGCTAAGAATTCAGGTTTTGCCATTCAGGCTCGTAGGGCGCTATGGCTTAAATCCTGGTCAGCTGACGTTACTTCAAAGTCTAAGCTTCTTAACATCCCCTTCAAAGGGCAGACGCTATTCGGGCCTGGATTGAAGGAGATCATTTCTGATAATACTGGAGGAAAAGGCCACGCCCTTCCCTAGGATAGGTCCAACAAATCAAGTACCAAACAGACCAATTTTCGTTCCTTTCGAAACTTCAAGAGTGGCGCAGCTTCAACTTCCTCTGCTGCAAAACAAGACGGAAATTTTGCCCAGTCCAAGCCAGTCTGGAGACCTAATCAGGCTTGGAACAAGGGAAAGCAGGCCAAAAAACCTGCTGCTGCCTCTAAGACAGCATGAAGGAGTAGCCCCCGATCCGGGACCGGATCTAGTTGGGGGCAGACTTTCTCTCTTCGCCCAGGCTTGGGCAAGAGACGTCCAGGATCCCTGGGCTCTGGAGATGGTTTCCCAGGGATATCTTCTGGATTTCAAAGCCTCGTCTCCAAAGGAGAGATTACGTTGTGTTCAAGAGCTTCTGGTCATGGGATTGATCCACCTAGTTCCAAGGGAGGAACAGGGGCAGGGATTCTATTCAAATCTGTTCATAGTTCCCAAAAAAGAGGGAACTTTCAGACCAATCTTGGATCTCAAGATCCTAAACAAATTTCTCAGGGTCCCATCCTTCAAGATGGAGACTATTCGAACCATCCTACCTATGATCCAGGAGGGTCAATATATGACTACCGTGGATCTAAAGGATACTTATCTCCACATTCCGATACACAGAGATCATCATCGGTTTCTCAGGTTTGCCTTCCTAGACAGGCATTACCAGTTTGTGGCTCTTCCCTTCGGGTTAGCCACGGCACCAAGAATCTTTACGAAGGTTCTAGGGTCCCTACTGGCAGTTCTAAGGCCACGAGGCATAGCGGTGGCTCCTTACCTAGACAACATTCTTATACAGGCATCGACTTTTCAAATCGCCAAGTCCCATATGGACATTGTTCTGGCATTCCTGAGGTCTCACGGGTGGAAGGTAAACGAAGAAAAGCGTTCTCTCTCCCCTCTCACAGGAGTTTCCTTCCTAGGAACTCTGACAGATTCAGTAGAAATGAAGATTTTTCTGACAGAAGTCAGGTTGTCAAAGCTTCTAACTTCCTGCTGTGCTCTTTATTCCACTTCTCAGCCGTCAGTGGCTCAGTGTATGGAAGTAATCGGCTTAATGGTAGCGGCAATGGACATAGTTCCGTTTGCCCGCCTACATCTCAGACCGCTGCAACTTTGCATGCTCAGTCAGTGGAATGGGGATTACACAGATTTGTCCCCACTGCTAAATCTGGATCAGGATACCAGAGATTCTCTTCTCTGGTGGCTATCTCGGGTCCATCTGTCCAGGGGAATGAGCTTCCACAGGCCAGAATGGACTATAGTGACGACAGATGCCAGCCTTCTGGGCTGGGGCGCAGTCTGGAACTCCCTGAAGGCTCAGGGCTCGTGGTCTCAGGAGGAAGCCCTCCTTCCAATAAACATTCTGGAACTAAGAGCGATATTCAATGCTCTTCAGGCTTGGCCTCAGCTAGCGGAGGTCAGGTTCATCAGATTTCAGTCGACAATATCACGACTATGGCCTATATCAACTATCAGGAGGAACAAGAAGCCCCCTGGCAATGTTGGAGGTTTCAAAGATAATTCTATGGGCAGAGGTTCACTCTTGCCATCTTTCAGCTATCCATATCCCAGGAGTAGAGAACTGGGAGGCAGATTTTTTAAGTCGGCAGACTTTTTATCCGGGGGAGTGGGAGCTCCATCCGGAGGTATTTGCCCAGTTGATTCAACTATGGGGCAAACCAGAACTGGATCTCATGGCGTCTCGTCAGAACGCTAAGCTTCCTCGTTACGGGTCCAGGTCCAGGGACCCCAAGGCAGCGCTGATAGATGCTCTAGCAGCGCCCTAGTCCTTCAGCCTGGCTTATGTGTTTCCACCGTTTCCTCTGCTCCCTCGGCTGATTGCCAAGATCAAGCAGGAGAGAGCTTCAGTGATTTTGATAGCTCCTGCGTGGCCACGCAGGACTTGGTATGCAGATCTGGTGGACATGTCATCCTTTCCACCATGGACTTTGCCGCTAAGGCAGGACCTTCTACTTCAAGGTCCTTTCAAACATCCAAATCGAATTTCTCTGCGTCTGACTGCTTGGAGATTGAACGCTTGATTCTATCGAAGCGTGGTTTTTCCGAATCGGTCATTGATACCTTAATTCAGGCTCGAACGCCTGTCACCAGGAAAATCTATCATAAGATATGGTGTAAATATCTTCACTGGTGTGAATCCAAGGGTTACTCATGGAGTAAAGTCAGGATTCCTAGAATCTTATCCTTTCTCCAAGAGGGATTGGAGAAAGGATTATCTGCTAGTTCCTTAAAGGGACAGATTTCTGCTCTGCCTATTCTTTTGCACAAACATCTAGCTGAGGTTCCAGACGTTCAAGCGTTTTGTCAGGCTTTAGTTAGAATCAAGCCTGTGTTTAAACCTGTTGCTCCGCCATGGAGTTTAAATTTAGTTCTTAAATTTCTTCAAGGGGTTCCGTTTGAACCTTTGCATTCCATAGATATTAAACTTTTATCTTGGAAAGTTCTGTTTTTAGTAGCTATCTCCTCGGCTCGAAGAGTTTAGGAGTTATCTGCTTATCAATCAGGAGATTGTTGTTCCTTCATTATGTCCTAATCCTTCCTCAAAGAAGGAACGTCTTTTACACAATCTTGATGTGGTTTGTGCTTTAAAGTTTTATTTCCAAGCTACTAAGGATTTTCGACAAACATCTGCTTTGTTTGTTGTCTACTCTGGACAGAGGAGAGGCCAAAATGCTTCGGCAACTTCTCTTTCTTTTTGGCTAAGAAGCATAATCCCCTTAGCTTATGAGACTGCTGGCCAGCAGCCTCCTGAAAGAATTACAGCTCATTCCACTAGAGCGGTGGCTTCCACATGGGCTTTTAAAAATGAGGCCTCTGTTGAACAGATTTGTAAGGCGGCGACTTGGTCTTCGCTTCATACTTTTTCTAAATTCTACAAATTTCGATACTTTTGCTTCTTCGGAGGCTATTTTTGCGAGAAAGGTCTTACAGGCAGTGGTGCTCTCCGTTTAAGTGCCTGCCTTGTCCCTCCCTTGTCCCTCCCTTGTCCCTCCCTTCATCCGTGTCCTAAAGCTTTGGTATTGGTATCCCACAAGTAATGGATGAACCCGTGGACTGGATACATCTTTACAAGAGAAAACAAAATTTATGCTTACCTGATAAATTTATTTATCTTGTGGTGTATCCAATCCACGGCCCGCCCTGTCATTTTTAGGCAGGTGTTTTTTATTTTTAAACTACAGTCACCACTGCACCCTATAGTTTCTCCTTTTTTCTTGCTTGTCTTCGGTCGAATGACTGGGGGTGGCAGTTAGGGGAGGAGCTATATAGACAGCTCTGCTGTGGGTGTCCTCTTGCAACTTCCTGTTGGGAAGGAGAATATCTTACAAGTAATGGATGAACCCGTGGACTGGATACACCACAAGAGAAATAAATTTATAAGGTAAGCATAAATTTTTTTTTTAACACTATAGGACATATTTGTATTTGTTGATATATGTATGCATGTATATGCCAGCCACAATACATCCTTAAGAGTCAAGAAATTATATAAGAACCAAAATTAGAATTTTAAGAGCCATGGAATTATCAAGTAAGAGTTAGTATGTTTGTTAACATTCACACTTATGTACTAAAACATTACTGTGCTATATACATATAATCAAGCCTATGGATAAACGTGTAATATTTGATTATTTTTTGGTTATGCAGGGTGCAGTTCTAGCGGCTGTGTCCAGTCACAAATTCAACTCTTTCTACGGGGATCCTCCTGAAGAACTTCCTGACTTTTCAGAAGACCCAACATCATCAGGTATATAGTTGGACATAGCGTTAATGCTCCAGAATATGTGTACTTTATTAATTAATAACTGATAGTATAGTCTTCTGAGGTTCATGTGTTGTTTTTTTGTTGCACAGCAGGATGTCCTGATTGCAGCTTCTCCATTTATTTTTCTTCACATAAAATACTTCAT
Source organism: Bombina bombina (assembly GCF_027579735.1). Lineage (NCBI taxonomy): Eukaryota > Metazoa > Chordata > Amphibia > Anura > Bombinatoridae > Bombina > Bombina bombina. The sequence goes on along the minus strand of NC_069501.1, from coordinate 362,717,783 downwards.
GCTGAAAGTTCCTTTGTTTGAAGCATTCGCCGCACTGAACTGCTCAGGAAGCCCATGGCATAACGCTATTTTGCTGTGAGGTGACGTTTCAATGCGGGCCAGCTGGTGCCAAGCCAGAAAGCCCATACGACTATGGACTAAGAGGTTGAAATGTCACCTCTTAGCAAAATAGCATTCTGCCGTAGGCTGCCTGAGCAGCTCAGGGCGGTGAACGCTTTTAACAAATAAAGGAACTTTCAGCATGAAATATTTACTTCATAAATGAAAAGAGTCCACAGCTGCATTCATTTCTTTTGGGAATTCAGAATCTGGCCACCAGAAGGAGGCAAACACCCCAGCCAAAGGCTTAAATACCTCTCCCACTTCCCTCATCCCCCAGTCATTCTTTGCCTTTCGTCCCAGGAGGTTGGCAGAGAAGTGTCAGAAGTTTTCGATAGTCTCTTATGGAGGGTAGTACTCTTCGGCATGGGACTGGAGTTTTAAGTAGTCCTGTCAACCTCTCAGTGAGAGCATGGATGAAAGTTAGAGTCCGGAGATGCAGGGAGAGTCATCCCGACTCATATTAACAGCTCCACAAGCAATCAGCGTTGACGAGTTTCGCTGCCTGCTTTCTTCTCTCAAGTCCATGGCAGAGGAGATGCTACTATCTGTCACACTTTAAGGGCCGTGTTCCGGTTTCACGGTGTAGATTCCGGTAAGATCGTTTCATTTTACTTTCGTTATGATTGTCTGTATTACAAATGTTTTCCCGAGAGGTTACCACCTTGCGGGACTAACTATAACTCAGGGTCTCAGTGAGGCTCCTTTTGTATCTTGGAATCAAGGGTTAATATCTCCTGAGGGGGGTTATTGAACAGGAGGGTTTTAATCATGTTTATGTGATTCAACTTGCTTATGTGTAGTGTTACTTAGGCTCTTGGCTATGGAACATAACGGCCTTTGGAAATGACACAGTTTTTACATTTGAGCGCGCTTTTTGGCCTGCACTGTGCACCTGGTGACCGGGCGTGGTCACGTTTTGACTCTCCATTTCGGCTTTCCTGACAGTGTGGCGACGGAAAATTTCTGGTCCACTGGTGTCTGGGTCCTAGGAGGTGGTGAGTGCCCCAGCCATTGTGGGTGTTAGGAACCGTTTACAATTTTTTTTTTAATTTGTTCCGTTTTGTATTCAGTATCCCAGTTATGGAGGATTCTGATATTGTGTGACTGATTCTTTTTCTCGTGAGGAATACGAATTGGCCCGGGTGATACATGCCCTCCAGTTATGTTCAGAATGCTGTCTTAGAGTGCTCCATTCCTCGGGATCGGGGAATCAATAGGCCGCTGAGCCATCTGTCTCTGGGGGAGTCTGTTCCCTGAGTGGCGAGTTCCCTAAAGCCAACGCTTACTGCACATGCAGGTAACCCAGATTTTGCTTTTCCTTCTCTGGAAGTTGGCTTGCTCCCCCCGGAGGTCATGGCATGTTTTCGCATGTCCATTATTATGGTGCTGGCGCTTTTGCAACTGCCAGAAGTGTGGTTGCGATATTGTACGTGTTCTGTTGACCGGGGCTCTTCAAGCATGGGATGGCCTGCTCAGCTCTCTGGGGAAACGACTGTCCCTGAAGCTTCAGGGGGACAACCTTCGGGTCGTCTTTTGCTCAGACGAAGGTATGCTGTGTCTTTCATTAGACTGGTGCTCCTTCGAGGTTCTTTTGAGACAGATTCTGGCGTTGTTGGAGGATCCCATCCTTAACGGATGTGGGAATTCTCAGTCTTCTACTTAGGGCGGCTTGCAGCATTAGCTTTGTGAGGATGAAGTAATCTTTCTATAGCCTTGTTTGAGTATCCTTTCCGGTCCTGAGCTGGAAGAACAGGATCCCGGTCCTACGGGTGTGACTGTTCTTCTTGGGCGATAACCTATGGGTTGCCTTATTTTTATTTTAATCCGGTTAGGATGATTTTTTATTTGAGCTCATGTTTATGTATTTCGGGAATTTTTCTGGAATTGACACGTGATTTTTAAGCGCTCAGTTTACTTCTACGGAAGTTTGTTGGTGTGAAGACATGTGGACCTATGTTTGTTGGATGTTTATTTTCCATCTCTGGGGATGCCTATCTGCGGCCTTGATAGTATCGACCCTGAGTATCAGGCTGGTCCTGAGTGGGTTAGGACCCTTCTGTCTTGCGGCCTATCTCAGACACGTGGCGCCTGTTCTACATGGCTGGTCCAGTTGGGTGGCCGAGTGTTTCACATTATTATTTGTGTTTTTTTTCTTGTTTTTCATTTACAAGTTCAGCTAAGCATTTGAAAGGACCTAACGGTCTGCGAGGCATGGAGGATGGGTTCAGTCCTTGCTAGCCTTTCTAGCTGGTCGACTGGGTAAGGTTCCGCTGCGACACACTCGGTTGTTTCCGTTATTTCATCGGGACTTAGTTTCTTTCCTGCGTGGGTTGGAAGTTTGGAGGACTTAGGGCCTCCTTGCCGCCGGTTCCTGGGGGTCTTGCCTTCAGGGGCTCCTTGTAAATTCCTTTTCCTGGACTTGTTCTTTTTGAGATTCTCTTCCTTTGGGTCGGGATTTCTGGACTGTCCGTTCCCCTTAGCGGTTTGGCCGCCTTATGGGTGATACAAGGTAGCCTTGTGGTTTCCGAAAGAGCCATCTGATAATTATACTCTCTTTAAGGAGGGCCATGTGGTTTTTTACTGCTTTCGGGAGTTTGTTGTCTCCCTATCGGGGACGTTAGGCTGGGTTGTCTCCTTCTCCAAGCTTCGCTTAGGGGTTTTTCTCTACCGGGAGTTTGGGATGCTCTGCATTATTTTTCTGGGTATGGTCCTCTGGTTATGTACTCTGAGGAGATATGGAGACTAGTCTTTGTGTTATTTGCTCTTCGGGTGACTTTGTCCTTGATAATTCTCCCTTGGTCTCCGGAGTCTTGGCATGCCTCTGTTGTGCCCTAGCTCTTTTGTGGTGGACTCCTGTAAGGTGGGTTCTCTTCCTTTTGGGTGAGTGTTGTCCCTGTTTCCGGGTTAGTCCGGTTATTCCCCTGTGAGGTCTGATTTTTCAGACGGGGTATTCGTGTTCCCTGGGGCGTTTGTTTTTAAAAATTCTGGGGCTCTGGCCTTTAGTTTTATTTGGGATTTTTCTGGATGTCCGGAAGCTTATGATCCTGTGGCTGGTTCGGGGTGATACAGTTTTTTTTCCAGGGAACATAGGCTATGGCCTAAGGACTGGCTAGTTGAGCCTGCTAGCAGCTTGGCCAGGTTTTCTGTCTGCTTGCGGCTTTGGTTTTATCAGTCTCTGGCTCTTTTTATTTGTGCCCTTCCCTTTGGGGGGGTTGTTTGTCCTGGGGGAGGTTCCTCTCTCTGGAGGGTTGTTGTCCTGTCTTGTGTACAGGAGGTTGGAACAGGTGCTTTTAGCCTGTTAGCGTGAGCAGTTTATCCCTCTGGGGATTGTTCGGTTCCATCTGGGGAGATTGGAATCTCCATGTTGAGACTGTCAGTATGCTAAGTCTTCATTGAGGTCTACTGCATTTTGCGATGTTCATCTCCTTTGTGGTTCTCTCTGAGTCTACATCTTGAAAGAAGTTATTGGTTTAGCATCCAAGATCTGTTGAGGGGGCTGAGTCCTCTACATTCCGTCCTTCCCTAGGGTTTGGGGATTGGGGTCCTTTCTGTTCCCCTTTCAGACCTGCCTGTCGCTTGGGCTGGCCCGGTGTGGACCAGGATCTAAAATCTGTTATCCGTCCTCGTATCACTGAGGTTCGGTGAGCCTCCATGAGGTTCTGTGCTTCTCCATGTCACAGATATTTTAGTAGGTCTGGCGGCTTTTAGATAGTCTGTGATGTACCCACTATTTAGTGGATGTCTAGCAGTCTGACTATTGGGGTTTGTTATCTCTTATAGCTGCTCTCCTTTCTTACAAGTGTTCTATTAGAGTCATCCTTGTATGACTGTGGTGTGTGGTGTTGACTCAGGTGTTCGCTTATCTGGGTCTTCTGCACGTGTTTGATCTCTGAATATTTCATTATTCTGAGTCATCTTGTGTCCTGAAGACTCTGTCTTCAGTTGTCTTTCAGGGTGCAGTTGCACTGTATTTTGGAGACGTTTTCTTCTTGGTTTCAGATTCCCGGTTTTAACCTTGTGGTTTCTGTACTTCCGGGGTCTGGGCATTGCCTGCCTTGATCTTAAGACCAGTTCGGGTCTCCGTGGGCTTGGCTTGGGCTTGGGGTTCCTTATTTTTTATTTTGGAACTGGTTGCTCCCTATTTAGGGGGCTTTTGGTAATCCTTAATTTTTATTCATGTTTTCTCCCTTTTTTTTGGGGGGGGGAGTTGTCAGTGTTGCTCCCTTTCTCTAGTGAGGGGTGTGTTGTTGAGGACCAACTGCTGGACGGCGGTGTCTCTTGGAGGCGTGTTGGCTCTGTTGAGTCTATTTCTGTGGTTTCTAACTAGGCTTATGGATTATCTGCGGGTCAGTGTCCTTGGGCTTTCTTTTTCAAAGTTTCTCGGCTTCAAATGAAGCGGGGTCTATTTCTGGGTAGGGTTTGCAGGCATGGTGCCTTCAGAATGGGCCGCCTTTTGTTCCTTCCCGTTTGTACCCTCCTGTTTTTGCATTCAGTGTTCTCTATAGCTTGGGTATTGTTTTGAATGCGGCTGTGGACTTTTTCCATTTATGAAGAAAAACATAACTTATGCTTACCTAATAATTTTCTGTTATTTTTATTCTTCTAGCACCTTTTCACCCTATTTCTTCTACTGTTCCTTGTTCCTCGGCAGAATGACTGGGGGATGAGGGAAGTGGGAGAGGTATTTAAGCCTTTGGCTGGGGTGTCTTTGCTGCCTCCTAGTGGCCAGGTTCTGAATTCCCAAAAGTAATGAATGCAGCTGTGGACTCTTTCCATCTGAAGAAAAGAAAATTATCAGGTAAGCATAATTTGTTTTTATACTTCATGACTGAAATTACCCTTTAGTTGTTCCAATGGTAAATCCTAGCGTTTCACAAACGCTAGGATTTGCCATCACTTAAAATAAACAAAAATATGGCTTGAGGATAACTATAAAATGAATAATAAAGCCTAAAATTTTGCACGTCTAGTGCTTAATACACGTTTGTATTCCTGGACTTAAAGGGACATTATACACTCATTTTTTCTTTGCATAAATGTTTTGTAGATGATCTATTTATATAGCCCATAAAGTTTTATTTTAAAATAAATGTATAGTTTTGCTTATTTTTAAATAGCATTGCTCTGATTTTCAGACTCCTAACCAAGCCCCAAAGTTTTATGTGAATACGGTCAGCTACCTTCTCCAGCTTGCTGCTGTTTGTGTAAAGGGTCTTTTCATATGCAAAAGAAGGGGGAGGGGGGGGGAGGGTCTTATTTGCCACTTGCAGTGGGCTTTCCAGCTACCTTTTCAACAGAGCCAAACTGACAGCTTCTAAGTAAGTTTTTAAACAGTTTTATACTGGATTTTTATATCAGTATCTGTGCATCTTATTTTTTATACTAGTGTCTATTACAGGCAGTTATATGAAAATGAGTGTATACTGTCCCTTTAACTCAGTATGCTCTCATGGAAATGCATAAGTATTCATCCACTGGGATGTTTCCTTATTATTTAGCATTAAATTGAATTTTATTGAGATTTTTACCTTTGGATTTAGACAGCATACCAAACACTGTGAAGGTGCAAAAAAGAATAAAAAAAATGATATTTGTTGATTGTGAAAGTATTCGTCCCTCTTGCTATGAAACACCTAAATAAGCCCAGGTGCAATCAATTGCCTTTAGAATTTAGATACTTTGTAGAACTACCTTTTGGCTGCAATTACAGCTTTGAGTCTTTTGAGGTAAGTCTCTACAAGCTTTGAACATCCTGCCATGTCAATATATATGAAGTATATAACACCAATATAAATATGTAATACTGGTAAAAAACAAAATCAAGTATAATACTTCAAAAATAAAATCAAAATAAAAAGGGATAAAAATTCAGTAAAAATATGGAAACTCTCCAAGTCTCCAAAAAATACATAAAATGCAAACTCAGTCCAATATGAAACAGAATACACCAAGTAACTCCGCTTGTCGGTTCACACAGGTACTGATGGACATGTCCTACAAATAAAGCAGATGAAAGGGGTGCCACATAGAATAATATTGCACAAATCTCACATGTGATAAAGAAAAAGTTAAGAAAACTCAATATCTTGTTGGCACTGAAAGTAGAACTGCACAGTTAACAATGGCTGAGTCTTGCAGCAGTCAGCTCGCTAAGACCCTGGTGTTACCATTTCAGTTTGTTTTGTGGTCAGATGGCTGCTACTCCAACTGCCTCTGTAATCCAATGACTGGATACCATGTCACCGCTGGTCACAATGTACAGCCTCCTTCTGAAACACTTCTGATAAAGTTACAAACAATTTTGCTTACAATACAAGATGTTTTCATAGGAGAGGCGTGAGCAAATAGATGTTACTAAAAGCTTTATTGTAGTTATGTCAAGCTTTTTTGTTTGGATGGGGACCCTTGGTGAACATCCGTTGTCAAGTCTTAACACATAATATCAATGAGATTGAGGTCTTGGCTTAGACTAAGCCAAACTACATAATTTATGTTCTTGATTTTAAACTGTTCTAGTGTAGTTTTGGCTGTTTGTTTAGGGTTATTGATCGGATGCAAGTTTTAACATCTGCTCCAGTCTCAGCTCTTTTGTAGACTAAAGCAGAATTGCCCTTTATTTAGCTTCATCCATCTTGCCCTCAGTCCTGACAACTTTCCAATGTTTTGGGTATGCAATATGGTGCTGGTACCACAATGCTTCACTGCAGAGATGGTGTTATCAGAGTAATGAGTAGTGTTGGATTTGCCCCTTACCTAGCATTTTGCACTAAGGCTAAAAAGTTCATATTTGGTCTCATCAGATGAGATTACCTTTTTCCTTATGTTTGCCATTTCTCCACTTGGTAAATACAAGTATGATTTGATATGGGGATTTCAGCTCTCTTCTTGTTCATACATCCATGTAGCCCAACTTTATGGAGCATCTGAGCTATAGATATCCCATTCTCCCTTTTCAGCTTCTCGCCAGTAAGAGTTGTGCTATATTCAAACCATTTTAGATTATAATAATGGAATTAAAGGGACACTAAACCCAATCTTTTTTTCTTCCAATCAGATAGAGCATTCAATTTTAAGCAACTTTCTAATTTACTCTTATTATAATTTTTTCTTCTCTTGCTATCATTATTTGAAAAAGCAGGAATGTAAGCATAGGAGCTGGCCCATTTTTGGTTCAGCACCTAGGTAGTGCTTGCTGATTGGTTGCTAAATGTAGTCACCCTGGTGCTGAACCAAAAATGGGCCGGCTCCTGACATTCTTTATAAAATAAAGATAGCAAGAGAACAAAGAAAAATTGATTATAGGAGTAAATTAGAGAAGTTGCTTAAAATTGCATGCTCTATCCAAATCATGAAAGAAAAAAATTGGTTTTAGTGTCTCTTTAATAGTGATTGAAGGGATGTTCAGTTTTGGGATTTTATTTTATAACCCAACCCCGATTAGGGCATCTCCTGAAGTTTATTCTTAACCAATTAAAGATTCTTGGTCTTCATTATGTTTCAGATATGCTCTTCCATAAAAATGTGTTTTGATATTAAGTGAAACTTTAATTGCATGTAGACTCCATTGAACTTTTTGTGACTTTTGAAGGCATTTGGTTGCACCAGAGCTTATTTAGTGGTTTTATAGCAGTGGTAAATATGTATTCAACCAGCCATTGTCTGTTTTTTACATTATGTATCACAACAAACATGTTTTGCACCTTTAAATTATTGGGTATATTCCGTAAATGAAATGGGAAATATTTCCAATAAGATCCTGTTTAATTTCTGTGTGCAAGGCATTACACCAAGAGAAAGAGGTTCAATTGGATAACAGAAGTGAATTGGAAAGTTTCAAATTGAAAATTGTCGGTTTGGGGTTAAATATCTCACCATATTAATACAGAAATATGGATCCTATTTGTTGTACTGCAGAAAGGCAAAGTTCACAAGGGAGCTTGTTTGGGAGGAAAGACTCATTACATTTAGAAGGCTATGAAACTTTTGTGTCTCTAAGTATCAGTCTTATACGCTGCTTAAAACAGAACTTTATGGAGCCAGGAGCCACAAATCCTACAATGTTTGCAGTTATACAATTAAATGAATATGAAACAAAGCTTCCTATTTTACTAATTTCACTTAGTTCCCGTGCTATTCTTTGTTGAAGAGATACCTAGGTGGGTGTCTGGAGCACTACATGGCAGGAAATAGTGCTGCTGTATAGTGCTCCAGACACGTGCACGCTCCTGAGCTTTTTTTTCAACAAGATACAAAGAGAACAAAGAAAATTTAACAGAAGCAAATATGAGTGTTAAATGTGGGGATTCATATCCCTTTAAATGACCTGTTTCTTTTTATTAATCAATAGAAATTCAGTTATTTTACTGTTAAATTAAAATACTGTAGGGAACATGCAATTGGGTTTACAAAACCTTTTAATGAATGGTGTTTAGAACATTTAGCGCTTAAAGGGACATGAAACACACGTTTTTCTTTTGTGCTTCAGATAGAGTATGTGGTGTAAAACAACTTTCCACTTCTGTTAACCATTTTTTTTTCTTGGTAACCTTTGTTGTAAAGCATACCTAGGAAGGCTCAGGAGCCGCTGATTGCTGGCTGTACATATATGCCTCATGTTAGTGGCTCACCCAATGTGTTCAGCTAACTCCTTGTAGTGCACTGCTGCTTCTTCAACAAAAGATATCAAGAGAAAAAAGCAAATTAAATAGAATTAAATTGGGGGAAATTTTTTTTTTAAATTGTATCTGAATCATGAAAGAGAAAAGTTGGCTCCCATAGTCCTTTAAGAGCTAAGATTAGTTAGGTAAGTATATTAAATATATTTTACCCATTAGATCGTTATTTAAATTGTTGTATGCCCAATAAATATATTGCTAACATTATTTGCGACTCTGAAACTGTAATGCATTTTGAATGTGTTATTTACAAGTTCTACTAACAAGTGTGCTAGTTGTGAAGTTGTCGGTCGCTGGTGTGTGCTGCCTATATAGAAACTGCTCAAGTATCACCTCCTGCAATAATAAATGTGGATAAATAATACAAAACATAATTGTTTTCTTAGGCTATGTTATATCTGTTTTAGCTAATGTTTTGAAGGTGTGATTGCATTCACTTCTGTCTGTATTTGTACTTTGCTTATGCCAGCCCATGTCTCTATTGTGCTAATGATGACATTCTTTACTGTTTGTCTGCTTTAATGCTGCCTTACTAGGACTTCTAGCTGCTGAAAGTAGGTATCCCTCTGTTCTCCTGTAATGTGTCTTGCTCTGCACAAACCTCTCTGCTTTTTGTGCTGTCATTATTAGTACACTATTCTAAAATGCACCTCTGTAAATTTAGAACATCAGAAATGTTCTTTTTTTGCACACAGGTCTGCATGTAAAACAAATCAACTCGTTGTTTTGCGTGGGCAATTTGCATTGTTTTGCAGTCTATGGACATAACCATTGAAAACCCTCTTGTTTTATAATTTATAACATCTCAATTGCTGTGGCAAATTGGGGACAGCTATTAATGATCTCCTCTGATCAAGAAATCTCTTTGCCATATTTAAGCTGATCAGAGTTTTAAATTCCAGAATGGGTACTCCATCCTCTTTGTGGGGGGAAGGAAGTGGAAAATTTAAACATTTCAGATTTACCATTACAGGATAAGTTGGCAAAATATATGTAATGACTGTGTATTGCAATTCTGTTTTATTATGCATTTTTAAACCATTGTCTGGGGAATTATTTTAAATTTGAGTTTAATATCCCTTTAAGTTAGAAAAAAAGGTTCCTCGTCTAGCAGGTGTATAATCACTCACCCATGTTTTAGTAAGTTTAATCCGTTTGTAACAGTCTATAAAACCCAGTGAATTAAAATGAATTATATATAATACAAACTATATAAAGTGAGTGTGCAGGCCCAGTACAGATTTAATATATTCTAGTTTCGAGCTACAGCACTGGAAGAATTGTTCTTTCAGCATGTTGAACTGATGTAATGATGCTAACCTTGATGCATTGTGCTTGTCTTTCAGATCAATTAAAATAAACACGGGGTGATACATTGGACTGTTATTTGGTGTCTCTTTGTGAAGTTTATCGAACGAGTATAATTCTGATATTAAATCTAGTAAATCATTATACATGTAGTTACACAAGCATGTTAAGGGCATCATTTGCATTTTCAGTGCACCTTCAAACACACAAAAAAATGCTTTGTATTTACCACTATACTTTTGAAGAGATATTATTGTGAAGGTTATAGTGCATATTGAACTAATACCTCACTATTTCTTACATTATACCTTTGGTGATGATCTGAGTGTATTAGTGTTATGGGCCCAATGTACGAAGCCACAGGCATTTAAGTGTCCCGGCTTTGTAAACCTTCCATGGTCTGACACACTCTTACTCATGCATAAATGTATAATGCATGTTCACTAAGCCTACTGCTGTATAGGTAGATTAATAGTAAATGTGCTCCGATCAGAAGGCTGATGAGAGTGTTCAAAGTAAACTGCTGAAAACTAGTCTATGATGCTAAAAGTAGATCGATCCCAAATTATTATTATACTTCTAATATATAGTAGATGTAGTAGTTTTTTTACTGAACAAGCTTTATCATGATATCTAGGAAATAGCATATTTAATGTCACTTAACATCCTATTGCACAGTACCCCTTTCCTCCCTCTTGCTAATAAATCATAATCTACTTCTACTATTTTTTTCCTATGGAAACCACTTGTTTCCTTTGTTACCTTTTCTCCCTCAGGTATCTTTTTTCCCTCCCAGATCCATTTGTCTCTATTATCATCTTCTCTTTTACACTCTGCTGACAAAGTCCCCTTGTTAACATCATACAAATAAAATATTGATATTTTCCCAACCTACCAGCGTTGTTGTTTTCTATTCTACTTTGCTTTTGTTTAGCAGTTTATCAATATCTGTAGTGCCCAGATTGTCTTTCACTTTCTTTTGGATCACAGTCAACATTTCTACCTTTGCCCCTCTGATTGCCATTTTGCCCCAACAACTGGCGGTTCTATTTCCCAATAGCTATAAGTATCACCCGTTCTATGCGGTTACAGATGCTCCTCTTCCATCCCACTGATCTCCCTGCGTTCCTTTTTTCACAACTCCAGTACTGCACAAAAGGAGACAAGTTACAGGAAAATGGACTCTTTACAGTGTGTAATCTGTCTTATATACACAGTGCAGATAAAAAGCATATCTATCATATGCAAGATTGCCCACAAATGACTGTTCTTTAGTGCTGTGTGATATCTAGTTGGCTGTTTACAGAGTATGGTGTGTTTTGGACTGGCATTTATTAGATACAAACTATTCAGCTACAGAGGTGGACAGAAACCTAGGTCCATATGGTTACAACACAGCACAAAAGATCAGTAATCAAGGGGTAATCCAACACATGGGAGAGATCCTTTTATATTTTTATGTTGTTTGATAGTGAATTTCCAAGAACAGAGGAATTATTCTACATTTTGACAAACCATGAGTGCCACTTCTCCTAGAATTTAACTTTTGTTCCCTATTGTTTTGAAATAATAGTTTATATTCAAATCCCCATAACTTGCTCCACAATATTCTTGGTGGCTCGTATATTATAAATACATTTGTCATCTCCTGCACTTACACGCTGTGATGTTTCTTTCTGTATATATCATTTCTTTTCTGTATTTCATATTTAACAATTATGCATAAAAAGATTTAGGAAGATGGAGCAGCTTCTTTCTCAATGTATTCGGCAATGCAATGTTCTTTTTAGCAATATGTTTCTCAATTTGTAGGTTTTACCCTAGATAATTCTTGTCATTTTCAATTTTTGCTATATCTCTCCAATCTGGTGGTTTTATACAGATCTTTATATTGTTTTACACATTTGCACTTTACTTTAGCTTGACTGCCTTTCTCTTCTAATACAAACCACTCATGTCCTCTGTTTGAGAACTTCATGTCCTCTGCCACAATGTAAAATTTGTAGTGTAATACTAATAATTGCATAATTTAACATAAAAATGATTCTGTTCAATAAGCATTGAACATTTAATAAAGGCTAATTTATGGTGGTCAGTAAAATCAGCACGTTGGTGCACCCACTGAAAAGGTCATGGAGAGAACATTGACTGCCATCTGCACATTTTGCTAACCCACCACAATCATGTAAACATGTAAACTGTCATATCTCCTTTTCCTGTTGCAAGCTACCTCTTCTTTCATCCCAAATCATAGATCACCCAGTACTTGTAACAACTTCTCTAAGTAGAGTGCTGCTTTTTTATAGTGCACTTTGCTGTAGTCATTTCCCCCACCCCCATTGCATTCCCCATACCTACAAAATTCCAATCACTCCATCCTTTTTAAATCGCCCTATTCCTTCCAAGACTATCTTGTGTTCCTAGTCATTGCCTTTTAACCCTGATCATCCGTTTTCCCCTTCTACACTGGTCTTTTCTTAAAGAGATATAAAACCCAATTTTTTTTAATTCATGCAATTTCGAACAACTTTCCATCTAAAGGGGGGGAGAGTACATGGCTTCATTCATTACTGTTGGGAAGTAAGAACCTGGCCACCAGGAGGCGGCAAAGACAGCCAAGCCACTTCCCTCATCCCCCAAACATTTTTTGCCTTTCGTCACAGGAGGATGGCAGAGAAGTGCCGAAGATCGGAGTAGTCTCTTATGGAGGGTAGTACTCTTCGCATTGGGACTGGAGTTTTAAGTAGTCCTGTCAACCTCTTAGTGAGAGCCTGGGCAAATGTTGGAGTCCGGAGATGCAGGGAGAGTCTTTCTGCGAAACAATCCCGTCTCATATGAAGAGCTTTACAAGCAATCAACGTTGACGAGTTTCGCTTCCTGCTTTCTGCACTCAAGTCTGTCAGAAGCTAGGCTACTAACCTGTCACACTTGAAGGGCCGTGTTCCTTTTCCACGGCGTAGATTCTGGCAAGATCATTTAATTTTTTATTACATAATGATGTCAGGGAAGACAGGTTCACAGCGTGACGCCTTTTATCTTTAAAGAATCAAGGCTTAATATTTCTGGAAAGGGTATTATTGGACAGGGGGGTTTATACATGATATTGTTTGTCTCATTGCTGTGTTATGTGCGAGATGAGGCTCTGGCAATGTGTGGAACTTTCAGGTTACTTACGGGAGTATTGTGCGGCCCTTTTTTGGCGCTTTTTTCTCCTTAGTGCAGGGCGGTCCTGCTAGGCATTCCATGTGACCGGGTGTGGCTATCTCTCTTCCTCTGATCAGCGGCGCAGGAGATAAAAAACGGTTTCTGTAGTCCAGGTCATAGGAGGTGGTGAGTGCCCCGGCCATTGGAGGTTATAAAGGTGCCTATTTATTAAGTTAATCTAGTCCGTAATAAAAGCGCAAGCTATGGAGGACTTTGACGCGTTAGGGGGTTCTCCCTCTTTATCAAGGTCTCATTCCTGTGTTTATTGTGAGGAGGTTCCGGTAGAAAAGCCTGCTCAACTATGTTCCACATGCCTTGATAAAGTTACATCTAAAAGTAAACAGATATCTAGTACTGCTGAGCTGTCCACCTCTGAGGGTTCCCCGTTCCGTGGGGTGCGTTCCCTGCATTCATCTCCAATTGCACATGCAACGCCCCAGGGTCCAACCATTACTCCTGCGGGAGAGATTGGTTGGCCATCAGATTTTGCGGATCAACTGCAAATGGTGGTATCGAAATTGATCTATGCCTTACCACATTCTGCTAAGCGCAAACGTAGGACGTATCATGGCGGCCCGGCTCAGGAATGGTCTACGCCTATGGAAATATCAGAGGCGTTATGCGATGACGAGGCCCACTCAGACTCTTCAGAGGAGGCCCCTTCTGGGTCGGAGTCCATGTCATCTAAACCTCCGGCTACAGAGGAGCCTGACTTTAGGTTTAGGATAGAGAATTTGCGCTTTTTGCTGAAGCAAGTGCTTGCTACTCTGGAGGTTCCGGAACAGAAGCTTCTGGAGGAACCTGTGATTCCTAAGCTTGAATAAGGTATATGAGGACAGGATGGTGCCTCAGGCCTTCCCTATTCCTGTTAAGATGCCTAATATTATCAAGAATGAATGGGAGCGATTTAGGTTCTTCCTTTTACCCTTCTACTTCCTTTAAGAAACTGTTCCCCATTCCGGACTCTCAGCTTGAGCTGTGAGGTACTGTCCCTAAAGTGGATGGTGCTATCTCCATGCTCACGAAGCGGACAACTATTCCCCCGTCGTTTAAAGAGCCCATGGATAAAAATTGGAAAACATGTTAAGGAAGATGTTTCAACACAGGGTTTGTTTTTCAGCCGGCAGCGGCCATAGCCGAGGTTGCCGGAGCTGCAATATATTGGTGTGAATCCCTGTGTGAAATGGTCGAGGGGGAGACTTCCATTGACGAGATACAGGATAAGATTAAGGCGCTGAAGATCGCCAATTCTTTCATCTGTGATGCCAATATGGAAATTATTTGCCTGAACTCTAAGGTGTCAGGTTTTTCCGTTTTAGCTTGCAGGGCTCTCTGTGGATAAAGTCTTGGTCTGCTGACATGATCTTTAAGTCGAGGCTGTTGTCCCTGCCTTTTCAAGGAAAGATTCAATTCGGTCCAGGATTGGATTTGATCATATCCACGGTTATGGGAGGCAAGGGAGCTTTCCTACCGCAGGATAAGAAGGCTAAGCCTAAAGGATCTACTTTTCGTCTCTTTCGTGCAGACATTGCCCAGCGCCAGCAGCCTGCCGCAAAAGCAGACCAGTCCAAGGGAACTCATTATTGGAACAAGTCAAAGCAGAGCAAGAAGCCTGCAGAGACAAAATCAGCATGAAGGGGACAAAGTAGTGGGCAGATTATCTCTCTTCTCAGAAGCCTGGTTGCAGGACATTTAGGACCCTTGGCTTCTGGAAGTTTTCGCCCAGGGTTACAGGATAGGGTTCAGATCCCATCCGCCCAGGGGCAGATTCCTTCTGTCTTCAAGACCAGAAGAGAGAGGCCTTTCTAGAGTGTGTGAGGGATCTCTCCTCTCTCGGTGTTATCGTACCAGTACCCCAAGCAGAAAGGGGTCTAGGGTAAAGGAGGGCACGTTCCGCCCGATTCTGGATCTAAAGTGTTTTAAACAAGTTTCTGAGTGTTCCATCGTTCAAAATGGAAACAATCAGATCTATTCTGCCCCTAGTTCAAGAGGGACAGTTCATAACAACTTGAACTTGAAGGGCGCTTACCAATTCACATTCACCATTTCAAGTTCCTAAGATTGGCGTTTCTGGACCAACACTTCCAGTTTGTGGCCCTTCCCTTTGGTCTGGCGACGGCCCCGGTAGTCTTCACGAAGATTCTAGGTGCCCTACTTGCAGTGGCCAGATCCAGAAGCATTGCTGTGGCGCCATATCTGTACAACATCCTAGTCCAGGCGCCGTTACTCAGTCTCGCAGAAGATCATTTGAGGGCTCTTTTTTTTTTTACTCCAATCTTACAGTTGGAAGATCAACTCAGGAAAGAGTTCCCTGGTTCCCAGGGTGGAGTTCCTAGGAAGGATAATAGACTCTATGTCCATTAAAATATTTCTCACAGACCATAGACGCAGAATATTGCGTCCTTCTCTTGCTCTTCAGTCCTCCTCAATCCCCTCGATGGCTTAGTGTATGGAGGTGATCGTCATTCCATTCGCCAGGTTCCATCTCAGACCTCTTGAATTGTGCATGTTGAGACAGTGGAACGGTGATCATTCAGATCTTTCACAGCAGATATCCATGGATGCTCGGACTCAGATCTCCCTCTCTTGGTGGATCCGTCCGGAGCATCTATCCATGGGGACATCCTTCTTGAGACCGTCCTGGGAGATTGTGAACACGGACGCGAGTCTGGCAGGAATGGGGAGCTGTTTGGGGTGCCAGGATGGCACAAGGAAAATGGTCCCTAGAGGAGTCTCTCCTTCCGATAAATATTCTGGCACTCAGAGCAACCTACAATTCTCTGAAGTCATGGCCTCCTCTGGGGTCGTTCAGCTTCATCAGATTCCAGACCGACAACATTACCACGGTGGCTTACATCAACCATTAGGGGGGTACGAGGAGCTCCCTAGCAATGAGGGAGGTGTCTCAGATCTTGGAGTGGGCAGAGTCCACAGCTGCTCGCTCTCAGCGATTCACATTCCAGGTGTGGACAACTGGGAAGCGGACTTTCTCAGCAGGCAATCCTTCCATCCGGGGGAATGGTCTCTTCACCCCGAAGTGTTTGTGGAGATTTGTCTCAGGTGTGGAACGCCAGAGAGAGATCTCATGGCGTCCAGACTCAATTGCAAGCTACCCCGATACGGGTCGAGGTCCAGGGATCCCCAGGCAGAGCTGATAGATGCCTTAGCAGTGCCTTGGGGTTTCAGCCTAGCTTACATTTTTCCACCGTTACCACTTCTACTTCGTGTAGTGGCATGCAAAAAACAGGATCGAGCATCGGCCATTCTGATTGCTCCATCGTGGCTGCGGAGGACGTTGTTTGCGGATCTGGTGGGGATGTCATCTTCTCCGCCGTGGAGGTTACCCTGTTGCATGGATCTGCTGGAACAGGGTCCTTTTCAACATCAAAATCTCGATTCTCTTAGACTGCGTGAAGATTGAACGCCTAGTCTTGGCCAAGAGAGGCTTTTCTGAAAGTGTGATTGATACTCTAATTCAGGCAAGGAATCAAATAATTTGTTGCATCTATCATAAGGTGTGGATGACTTGTCCTGGTGTGAGAAGCATGGATATCCTTGCCATAAGGTGAAGGTATCCAGGATTCTGTCCTTTCTCCAAGACGGTTTGGAGAAGGGTCTTGCCGCCAGTTCCTAAAAAAAGACTGATTTCGGCATTATCAGTCTTTTTGCATAGGAGACTCGCTGAGCTCCCTGACATCCAATCTTTTGTTCATGCTCTCTCTAGAATCAGGCCTGTGTTTAGACAGTCTGATCCCCCATGCAGCTTAAACTTGGTCCTTAAGGTATTGCAGAAGGTTTCGTTTGAGCCTATGCATTCCATTGACATTAAGATTATGTCCTGGAAGGTTCTCTTCCTGTTGGCTATTGCATCGGCACGCAAAGTATCTGAACTGGCTGCCTTGCAATGTGAGCATCCTTATCTGGTTTTTCATGCGAATAAGGCTATGCTTCTCACTGGTTTGGGGTTTCTTCCCAAGGTGGTGTCTAACCGTAACATCAATCAGGAAATAGTTGTTCCTTCTTTGTGTCCTAACCCTTCTTCTAAGGAGAGGTTACTTCATAACCTGGATGTGTTTTGTGCCTTAAAGTTCTATCTTCAGGCTACAAAGGATTTCAGACAGTCTACATCTCTCTTTGTGGTGTATTCAGAGAAGCGCAATGGGCAGGAAGCCTCTTCTACTTCTTTGTCCTTTTTGTTGAGGTGCTTGATTCGTTGGGCCTACGAGATAGTGGGACATAAGCCTCCTCAGAGGATCACGGCTCATTCAACTAGCTGTGGCTTCGTCTTGGGCCTTCAAGAATGAGACCTCTATGGAGCAAATTTGTAAGGCGGCTACCTGGTCCTCCTTACACAGTTTTACAAAGTTTTACAAATTTGAAGTTTTTGCTTCTGTGGAAACTGTTTTTGAGAGAGAGTTTTTGCAGGCTGTAGGCCCTTAGATTAGGGTCTGATTTATACCCTCCCGGTTTCATTCGGTGTCCTCTAGAGCTTGGGTATATTTTTCCCAACAGTAATGAATGAAGTTGTGGACTCTCCACCCCTTTAGATGGAAAACATAAATTATGCTTACATGATAATTTTGTTTTCATCGTTGGGAGGAGAGTCCACGGCTCCCGTCCGTATCTCCAATGGGCGGACCTAAATTTAATTAATCTTCTGGCACCATTTATACCTTGATATTTCTCCTACTGTTCCTTGTTCCTTTTGCAGAATGACTGGGGGATGAGGGAAGTGGGGGAGGTATTTAAGCCTTTGGCTGGGGTGTTCCTCCTGGCCAGGTTCTTAATTCCCAACTGTAATGAATAAAGCTGCAGACTCTCCTCCCCACGATGGAAACAAAATTATCAGGTAAGCATAATTTATGTTTTCTCTATTACTTCCATTATTATTTTTCTTCATTCTCTTGGTATCTTTTGTTGAAAAGTAGGGACATATGCTTAAGAGCCGGACCATTTCTGGAGCACTATATGGTTGCTGTTTTGCAAGAATGTTATCCATTTGCAAGAGCACTAGATGGCAGCACTACAATGTAAGTGCTCCAGATTTCTACCTAGGTATCTCTTCAACACAGAATATCATGGGAATTACGCAAATTTGATAATAGAAGTAAATTGGAAACTTTTTTTTTAAAATAGTATGCTTTGTTTGAATCACACAATTTTTGGGGGGTTTCATATCTGTTTATTTCTCCAACCTCTCAGTTGAAATTCACCCATCATTCACCTCATCTCTCCTAGATTATACTTTCTCTTTTTATAAAATAGACCTATTCCCTCCATTTTCTGTAGCCCTGGACCCCCCACCCCACACATATATACACACACACACACACACACACACTGCTATTATAGGTAATTGTTTTTATAGTCCATCAATTGGCTTTCATTTTAAAAGATTGTTTGTTTGTTTAATTGTGTTTTGTTTTCATGTTTACAGGAGCAGTGTCACAAGTACTGGACAGTCTGGAGGAGATTCATGCACTTACAGATTGCAGTGAGAAAGACCTTGACTTTCTTCATAGTGTTTTTCAAGATCAACATTTGCACACTCTTTTAGATGTAAGTTCTTCTCTGCATACTGTATTATGAAAGCAAGATGGTTACACTTTACTGCAATAGTGCAGTTATGTAAGGTGTGTGAAATATTTGCACCATGAGTTATTTAATAATGCAAAAAAAGTTGTATCATTTCTAAATTAATGTTTCCATCTTAATGAGGGTAGTCCACGGCATCATTCCTTACTGTTGGGGAAATACTGAACCTGGCCACCAGGAGGAGGCAAAGACACCCCAGCCAAAGGCTTAAATACTCCCCCTACTTCCCTCATATCCCAGTTATTCTTTGCCTTTCGTCACAGGAGGTTGGCAGAGAAGTGTCAGAAGATACAGAGTAGTTCCTTATGGAGGGTATCTACCCTTCTAAATGGGACTGGAGTTTTAAGTAGTCTTGTCAGCCTCTTAGTGAGAGCATTGACGAATGTTAGTCTGGAGATGCAGGGAGAGTCCTTCTGCGAATCCATCCAGACTCGTATTAACAGCTCCTAAGCAATCCGTGTTGACGAGTTTCACTGCCTGCTTTTTTCACTCAAGTCCATGTCAGGAGCGATGCTACAAGATTATCAAACTTGAGAGGCTGTATTTCTGTTCCACAGCATAGATTTTTTTATACACATATGATAATGCAAGAAGGCAGGATCACAGTGTGGCTCCTTTTATCTGTATAGCATCAAGGGTTAATATCTCCGGAGGGCGATTATTGAACAGGGGGGATTAATCACATTATTTTATTATGATTATGCTGCAACATTACTTTCGGTTTTGGAAGCTGCGCAGCCTGAAAGGCTTGGCACGCTTTTTTTTTTCCTATAGCAGGGGCGGTCCTGCATTACGCACCATGTGACCGGGTGTGGTCACAATGATTTCCTCTTTCCTGACCGTGCGGTTTACCAGAAAAGAAGCGGTTTCTCTGTTTGGCCTGGGTCATAGTAGGTGGTGAGTGCCCCATCCATTGAGGGTATTAAGGTGCGCTAGAGAGTACTCCCTTTTTATCTAAGCCTAATACCTGTCTTTATTGTGAGGAGGCCGCGGTATTCCTGCCTGCTCAATTATTTTCCTCAAGCCTTGATAAAGTAATCATGTCAAAGAAAGTTAATATGTTTGATACCACTGAGTTGTCCACCTCTGAGGAGTCTCCGTCTCGTAAGGTGCGCACCCTACAGTTATCTCCCAATACACATGCAGCTTCCCATAGCACTCCTAATCCTTTATCTGGAGGGGCCCTTTTACCACCAGACTTTGCTGAGCAGTTACAAATGGCAGTGTTTGCGGCCTTTAGTGCTTTACCTTGACCTGCTAAGCGCAAGCGATAGGTCAAATATTGCTATCCTTCCCAGGGGTCATCTACTAGCTTATTGGATTTATCTGATACAAGATTATCTGATGATGAAGGCGCCTCTGATACTTCAGAGGGTGCTGTACTGGGTCGGAATCTGCTGCCTCTAAGCCTCCAGATGCAGAGGAACCAGACTTTAGATTTAGGATTGAACATTTACGCTTTCTGCTAAAGGAAGTTTTGGCTACTTTAGAGGTTCCGGAGCCTAAATTGCCTAAGGAACCTTTGAGTCCTAAATTAGATAAGGTCTACGAGGACAGGGTGGTAACACAGACTTTCCCGGTTCCTGTAAAGATGGTGAACATTATCAAGAATCAATGGGTAAGTATTGGTTCTTCATTTTCCCTTTCTTCCCTAAAAAAATTGTTCCCGGATCCAGACTCTCAATTGGAGTTGTGGGGTTCCTTCCCCAAGGTGCATTGCGCTATCTCCACGCTTGCTAAACGCACTACTATCCCGCTTGAGGATAGTTCATCGTTTACAGAGCCCATGGATAAGAAAATAGAAACTCTGTTAAGGAAGATGTTTCAACATACAGGGTATTTGTTTCAACCGGCAGTGGCTGTTGCTGCGGTTGCTGGAGCGGCTACCTACAGGTGTGACTCCTTATCTGAGTTGATCGAGGTGGAGGGTCCCCTCGACCTGATCCAAGAAAGAGTTAAGGCCTTAAGGGTGGCTAATTCTTTTATTTCTGATACAAATATGCAAATTGTTCGCCTGAATGACAAGGCTTCAGGTTTTTCTGTTCAAGCCTGTAGGGCACTCTGGCTGAAGTCTTGGTCTGCGGACATGACTTCTAAGTCAAGACTTCTTTCCCTCCCATTTAAGGGAAATATTCTATTTGGTCCAGGCCTGGACTCAATTATCTCCATGATTACTGGAGGCAAAGGTGCCTTTTTACCACAGCATAAGAACAACAAACCTAAAGGACAAGGTCCTAATTTTCGTTCCTTTCGTTCGGATAAATCCCAACGACAGCAGCCCTCTGCAAAGCCTGAGCAATCCAAACCGGCTGAGTCCTGGAATAAATCAAAGCAGAACAAGAAGCCCACCGAGACAAAGTTGTCATGAAGGGGCGGCCCCCGATCCAGCTCTGAATCTTTTTGGGGGCAGACTATCACTCTTTTTGGAAGCTTGGTTTGGGGACGTGCAAGAACCATGTGTCCTGGAGGTCATCACTCATTGATACAGGATAGGTTTCAAGTCTCATCCACCCAGGGTCAGATTCCTCTTGTCAAACCTGTCTTCAAGGCCAGAAAAGAGAGGCCTTTCTAGGGTGCGTGATGGATCTATCCTCTCTGGGAGTCATTGTCCGGTACCTCTTGCAGAATGAGGTCTGGCATACTACTCAAACCTCTTTGTGCTCCCAAAGGAGGAGGGAACTTTCCGCTCGATTCTGGACCTAAAGTGCTTAAACAAATTCCTATCTGTCCCCTCGTTCAAGATGGAGACAATAAGGTCCATCCTGGCCTTAGTTCAGGAAGGTCAGTTCATGACCACGATAGATCTGAAGGATGCTTACCTTCACGTTCCAATACACAAGGAACACTTTAAGTTTCTAAGGTTTGCTTTCCTGGACCAGTACTTCCAGTTTATTGCACTTCCGTTTGGTCTAGCTACTGCTCCAAGAGTTTTTATGAAGGTTCTAGGGGCTCTGCTTGCAGTTGCCAGAACCAAGGGTATAGCGGTAGCGCCATACTTGGGCGATATTCTGGTTCAAGCACCATCCTGTCGTCTGGCAGCAGACCATTCGAAAGCTCTTCTATTTCTTCTTCGATTTCATTGATGGAAGATAAACTTTGAAAAATGTTCTCTTATTCCCAATACCAGTGTGGAATTCCTGGGTACTATAATAGATTCTATATCCATGAGGATATTCCTTACAGACCAGAGACGTTACAAGCTAACTTCAGCTTGTCTTGCTTTCCAGACCTCATTAAGGCCCTCTGGCTCGGTGTATGGAGGTGAATTGGTCTCATGTTGTCCAGCATGAACATCATTCCTTTTGCCAGATTCTATCTCAGACCACTTCAGCTGTGCATCCTGAGACAGTGGAATGGCAATCTTTCAAATCTGTCTCCAAGGGACATCTTTCTTGAGACCATCCTGGGAGATAGTGACTACGGACGCAAGTCTCTCAGGATGGGAAGCTGTTTGGGGTGCCAGAATGGCACAGGGCCTATAGACTCGAGAGGAATCCCTCCTCCTGATCAACATGCTCTGAAGGCTTGGCCTCTTCTTGGTTCGTCCCAGTTTATCAGATTCCAATAAGACAACATAACCTTGGTTGCTTACATCAACCATCAGGGGGGAACGAGGAGCTCCCTAGCAATAAGGGAAGTATCTCAAATTTTGGAGTGGGCAGAGGCCCACAACTGCTCGCTGTCAGCGATCCACATTCCGGGTGTAGACAACTGGGAAGCGGATTTCCTCAGCAGACAATCCTTTCATCCGGGGGATTGGTTTTTCCATCTGGAGGTGTTAGCGGAGATTCGCAACAGATGGGGGACGACGGAGATAGATCTTATGGCGTCCTGGCTCAATTCCAAGCTACCCAGATATGGGTCGCGGTCCAGGGATCCTCAGGCGGAGCTAATAGATGCATTAGGAGTGCCTTGGAGGTTCAATCTAATTTACATTTTTCCGCCGTTACCACTTCTTCCTCGCATAGTGGCCCGCATCAAGCAGGAGCAGGTATCAGTGATACTGATTGCTCCATCGTGGCCGCAAAGGATGTGGTTCGTGGACCTGCCTGGTGGGGATGTTCTCATCTCCTCCGTGGAAGTTGCCTTGTCGCAGGGATCTGCTGGAACAGAGTCCTTTTGTTCATCAAAATATAGATTCTCTAAGGCTGACTGCGTGGAGATTGAACACTTAGTCTTAGCTAAGAGAGGTTTCTCTGAGAGGGTTATTGACACTCTCATTCAGGCTCGTAAGCCTGTTACTCGTTGCATCTATCATAAGTTGTGGAGAGCTTACTTATTCTGGTGTGAGGAACGTGGTTTCACCTGGCATAACGTCAAGGCTGCCAGGATTCTTTCCTTTCTCCAGGAGGGTCTGAAGAAGGGCCTTTCCACCAGTTCCCTGAGGGGGACAGATTTCGGCCCTTTCTGTTTTACTGCACTCGCAGAACTCCATGACGTGCAATCTTTCATTAAGGTTTTGATCAGTATCAGACCTGTGTTTTAGATCTAATGCTCCACCTTGGAGTTTGAATCTTATGTTTTTGCAACGGGCTCCATGTGAGCCTATGCACTTGATTGACTTTAAATTGTTGTCCTGGAAGCATTCAATTGTGTTCCTGGAAGGTTCTTTTTCTATTGGCTATTGCGTCGGCACGCAGGGTTTCTGAATTGGCTGCCTTGCAATGTGAGCCTCCTTATCTGGTATTCCACACTGATAAGGCGGTCCTACGTACCTGCTTGGGTTTTCTTCCTAAGGTGGTGTCTGATCATAACATCAATAAGGAAATTGTGGTTCCTTCCTTGTGTCCTAATCCTTCTTCGAAGGAACGTTTACTTCATAATTTGGATGTGGTTCGAGCTTTGAAATTCTATCTTCAAGCTACTAAGGATTTTAAAAAAAACTTCTTTTTTTATCTCCTCTGTGAAGCGTAAGGGTCTGAAGGCTTCTTCGACTTTCTTATTTTGTTGGTTGAGAAGTGTTATACGCTTAGCTTATGAGTCAGCGGGACTTAGACCTCCTCAGAAGATTACGGCTCATTCCATTATAACGGTGGCTTCCTCTTGGGCCTTTAAGAACGAGGCCTTTTTGGATCAGATTTGTAAGGCAGCTACCTGGTCCTCCTTACATACTTTTCAAAATTCTACAAATTTGACATTTAAGCAGCTTTTGGGAGAGAGGTTTTGCAGGCTGTGGTGCCCTCAGATTAGGGTCTGCCTTTCTTTTACCCCTCTTGTTATCATTCAGTGTCCTCTAGAGCTTGGGTATAGTTTTCCCAACAGTAAGGAATGATGCTGTGGACTCTAATCATATTAAAAAGGAAAACATAAATGATGCTTACCTAATAATTTCATTTCCTTCTGTATGAGGAGAGTCCACGGTCCCTGCCTGTATACTCAGATGAGTGGACCAAAATTAATTCTCTCTTCCGGCACCATTTATACCCTTTATATTTCTCATACTGTTCCTTGTTCCCTTGGCAGAATGACTGGGATATGAGGCAAGTAGGGGGGAGTATTTAAGCCTTTGGCTGGGGTGTCTTTGCCTCCTCCTGGTGGCCAGGTTCAGTATTTCTCAACAGTAAGCAATTATGTCGTGGACTCTCCTCATACAGGAAATGAAATAATCAAGTAAGCATAATTTATGTTTTTGTTTCGGATTACCAAGTTTTTGTAATTAGCATAAATACATTTTCTTTCATACAGGTGGTC
Source organism: Bombina bombina (assembly GCF_027579735.1). NCBI lineage: Eukaryota > Metazoa > Chordata > Amphibia > Anura > Bombinatoridae > Bombina > Bombina bombina. The sequence continues at coordinate 362,693,208 of NC_069501.1, read as the reverse complement.
AGAGTTCACGATCTATTACTCCTGTGAATTACTAAGTCCTGCCACTTGGAGGAGGCAAAGAATCCTAAACCCTAAGAGCTCTATAAAACCCATCCCACCTTACTGGAAACTAGTCTTGTCTTTGCCTCCACTGGAGGAAAGTAAAGAATGAAAAAATGTGTGTTATTCTTCAGTTAGAGGGGTTCTTAGACTGAGTTGAGGCCCATTCTCCCTCAGACTGCAGTGACATATTTTTCACCTTTTGGGGAATTAGTCACTGCCTACCACAGGTGTTGCGGGGACCTCTCCTTTGCCTTATCCTGTTGGGTCGTCGATGTACTCCAATTCCATATCCTCTGCTGTTATTTTTCAGCACTGGTTTGGCTTTCTACTGGTTTCCTCCAGTAGATGAGTGCCTATAGGTAAATACTGTTTTTTTTATTGTATTGGGAGTCTATTAGCCTCTTAGATTATTTAAAAAATAAATATATATATATTCGCTTATAAAAAATGTAAAGAAAAATTTGTACGTAGGCTTTTGAGTCTTCGCAAGTCTGGATAGTGCATGTAGGCTTTTTTGGATTGCTCTTGTCTGGCTTTGCTCGTGCAGGTTAGTTTTAGAGCGCTTTTCCCTTTTATCTTACATCGGGTTATGTGTGCACTCCCTTTTTACTTAGTGGGCTATTTGGGTTTTAGGCATCCTGGTGCATTCTCTTTTTTGAGTGTGGATTAGCAAGCTGTGGCCTTGTAAGATTTTCCTTAAGAGACACTTCTGGAGGGCCTAAGATCTTTTTTGTTTTTATTCCCCTTACTTCAAGAGCTGTTTTAATGAGGATATAACCATTTCTTTCCTATGGCATAGAGAGTCCACAATTCATTCCAATTACTAATGAGATATTCACTCCTGGCCAGCAGGAGGCAGCAAAGAGCACCCCAGCAGAGCTGTTAAGTATAACTTCCCTTACCCATAACCCCCCATTATTCTCTTTGCCTTGATCACAGGAGGATGTTGAAGATTTTAATCCTTTTAACCCCTTAAGGACCAGACAATTTTTATTTTTTTCTACCCTTAAGGACCAGGGCTATTTTTTTATTTCTGATGTGTTTGTGTTTAGCTGTAATTTTCCTCTTACTCCTTTACTGTACACACACATATTATATACTGTTTTTCTCAAAGATACCATTATTTGTTATAATATCTTATAATTTACTATAATTTTGATAAAATATGATAAAAAAATAGAAAAAACACTTTTTCTAACTTTGACCCCCAAAATCTGTTACACATCTACAACCACCAAAAAACACCCATGCTAAATAGTTTCTAAATTTTGTCCTGAGTTTAGAAATACCCAATGTTTACATGTTCTTAGCTTTTTTGCAAATTATAGGGCAATAAGTACAAGTAGCACTTTGCTATTTTGCTATTTCCAAACCATTTTTTTTTCTCTCAAAATTAGCAATAGTTACATTATAACCCTGATATCTGTCAGGAATCCCTGAATATCTCTTGACATGTGTGTGTGTCTATATATATATATATATATATATATATATATATATATATATATAATATTTTAGTAGACAACCAAAAGTATTAATCTAGACCCATTTTGGTATATTTCATGCCACCATTTCACCGCCAAATGCTTTTTGGTAATTAGGCGGCTTATAAATGCTGCTGCGCCCTACACTTGTATTATGTCTAGCAGCTAAGGCATTAATTAGGTAGCTTGTAGGGTTAATTTTAGCTTTAGTGTAGAGTTCAGCTTCCCACCTGACACATCCCACCCTCTGATCCCTCCCTGACCCCCCTCAAATAGCTCTCTTCACTCCTGCATCTCACAAGTGTTTTCAGATAGAAATCCTTCTCTCAGTCTCAATTCTTTTTCTAATAAGGAACGTTTGTAGCATAATTTGGATGTTCTGCGTGTTCTAAAATTCTTCCTACAGGCGATTAAGGATTTTCGCCAGTTCTCTGCCCTGTTTTTCTGGAAAAGGTAAGGGTCAGAAAGCTTCTGCTACTTCTCTTTCCTTCTGGTTGAAAAGTATTATTTGTTTCGCTTATGAGACTGCTGATCAGCAGCCTCCTTAGAGAATTACAGCTCATTCCACGAGGGCTGTTTCCTCTTCTTGGGCTTTCAAAAATGAAGATTCTGTGGAACAGTTTTGTAAGGCTGCAACTTGGTCCTCTGCATATTTTTTTACAAATCTTACATATTTGAATCTTTTGCCTCAGCGGAGGCTTCTTTTGGGAGAAAGATTCTTCAAGCGGTGGTGCCTTCTGTTTAGGTCCGCCTGTCTCTTGTTTTCCCTCCCTAGTCATCCTGTGTCCTCTAGCTTGTGTAATGGTTCCCACTAGTAATTGATGACGTTGTGGACTCTTCATATCTTAGGAAAGAAAACAAAATTGATGCTTACCTGATAAATGTCTTTCTTTCCGGATATGGAGAGTCCACGACCCCACCCTTAATTTAAGACAGTTATTTTTTGTCTAAACCTCAAGCACCTTTACACCTTTGTGTTTATTCCTTTTTTCCATTACCCTTCGTTGAATGACTGGGGATTGTGGGTAGGTGAGTGACATTTAACAGCTTTGCTGTTGTGCTTTTTGACGCCTTCAAAAAGCATATTCCCACTAGTAATTGATGATGATGTGGACTCTCCATATCCAGAAATATCCATAAATGTATCAGGTAAGCATAAATTTAGTTTTTTGTCCTAATCCTTCCTCCCAGAAGGAACGTCTTTTGCATAACTTGGATGTTTTGCATGGTTTAAAATTTTTCCTTAAAGCAACTAATGATTTTTGGCAGTCTTCTGCCCTCTTTGTTGTTTTCTCTGGTAAGCGTAGGGGTCAGAAGGCCCCTTCTACCACTCTTTCTCTCTGGTTGAGAAGTCTTATTCATTTAGCTTATGAGATAGCTGGACATCAGTCTCCTGAGAGAATTACGGCTCATTCCTCTAGAGTTGTTTCTTTTTCCTGGGCTTTCAAAAATGAAGCTTCAGTGGAGCAAATTTGCAAGGCAGCCACATGGTCCTCTTTTCATACTTTTTACAAATTTACAAATTTGATCATTTTGCCTCTGCTGAGGCTTCTTTTGGGAGAAAAGTTCTTCAATCGGAAGTACGTTTGGTTTAGGTCTGCCTGTCTTGTTCTCCCTCCCTTTCATTCTGTGTCCTCTAGCTTGGTTATTGGTTCCCAATAGTAATTGGAATGAATCGTGGATTCTCCATATCTTAGGAAAGAAACATAATTTATGTTTAACTGATAGATTTATTTATTTCCAGACATAGAGTCCAAGACCCACCCTTGTTTAAAATCAGATGACAGTTTTTTTGTTCAAACCTCAGGTTTCTCAAGACAAGCCTCACCTATAACTTTTCTTTTGTTAGCATCTCTCATCCCACCTAGAACCTTTTTTATGTTAGTATCTTCTTTTGTCCCACTGTGGATCTTTTCAGAATTTGGTCCTACTCAGAAATGACCCAGAAGCCCATACAAGCCAAAACCTATGATTTCTAAGTGAAGTTCTTATATTCAGTTTTTAAAACTTTAGGCGCTTAGTCTATTTAAAACATCCAATGATTTAACTGTAACCTGGGTCCAATAATGTAGTAAACTATATATATTATGATTCTTAATACTGATTGTCAGACGTACCTTATAACACTTTCAAAATGGAATAGGATGCCCTCTAGTATATCCAATTGTAAAATCCTTATATAAAAGCAAACTATCAGACTCTCAGAAATTAAGCATCTCCATGTAATATATGTCAGAACTTCAGACCACATCCAAACTGACTATCAATCAAATTTTGACTGAACCATCTTGGGGAAAAGCCTCTAGCAAACACAGATGTGAATGCCTTTTAACCACCTGTTCTCTGGAGTCTCTCCTGCAAATGCTGCAGCTGTTATATTGACCTCCGTAACTGCAGGTTCACTGTAGTAAAAACACATATTAACTGTCTTTAATTTAAAAAAAAAAATACCACAAATAGCTAGTTAGAAGAAGGAACAAATGGTAATACAGCAATCTGTGTATTATGTATTACATATTCTAACATCTGAGAGAGAGTACCATATTTGGTTTGTAAGAAAACATGCTTTTTTATTTCTAGTTCTAATCACCTATTAAAGGGGCAGGAATCCCCAATATTTTCTTTTATTAATTGGTTAGAACATACAATTTTAAACAACATTTTGATTTACCTTTTATTATCAAATTTGCTTCATTATCTTATTTTCTTTCATGTAATTGGCAAGAGTCCATGAGCTAGTGACGTATGGGATATACAATCCTACCAGGAGGGGCAAAGTTTCCCAAACCTCAAAATGCCTATAAATACACCCCTCACCACACCCACAATTCAGTTTTACAAACTTTGCCTCCTATGGAGGTGGTGAAGTAAGTTTGTGCTAAGATTTCTACGTTGATATTCGCTTCTCAGCATTGTTGAAGCCCGATTCTTCTGAGTACAGCGAATGTCAGAGGGACGTGAAGGGAGTATCACTTATTGAATACGATGATTTCCCTAACGGGGGTCTATTTCATAGGTTCTCTGTTATCGGTCGTAGAGATTCATCTCCTACCTCCCTTTTCAGATTGACGATATACTCTCAATTTACCATTACCTCTACTGATAACTGTTTCAGTACTGGTTTGGATATCTGCTATATGTGGATGGGTGTCTTTTGGTAAGTATGTTTTTTATTACTTAAGACACCTCAGCTATGGTTTGGCACTTTATGCATTTATATAAAGTTCTAAATATATGTACAGTATTGTACTTGTATTTGCCATGAGTCAGGTTCATGTATTTCCTTCTGCAGACTGTCAGTTTCATATTTGGGGAATATAAACATTTTTGAAGAAATTTTTTTCTTGCCTGGGGTTTAGTCTTTTTTTCAATTGACTGCTTCTTCCTTCGGGCGGTATTAGGCCTGCTTGTGCGCCAAATGCTAAACTTTATTGCGTCATTCTTGGCGCGAGAATTTTTTTGGCGTGAAAAATACGTCTATGACGCAACTTCGTCATTTCCGGTGGCATAGTTGACGCAGAAACCTTACACACGGTTGCGTCATTAGTGATGCAAGTGTGTCATTTCCGGTTATTATTGGTGCCAAAAAAGTTTTCAGTTACGTTGTGCGTCATACTTGGCGCCAAACTTTTTCATTATTTTAATACCCCATTGATGTTTGTCTCTTGCCTTTTTCTCTATCAGAGGGCTATGCTATTTGCATTTTTTTCCCATTCCTGAAACTGTCATATAAGGAAATTGATCATTTTGCTTTATATGTTGTTTTTCTTTTACATTTTGCAAGATGTCTCAATCTGATCCTGCCTCAGAAGTTTCTGCTGGAACATTGCTGCCTGACATTGGTTCTACCAAAGCTAAGTGAATTTGTTGTAAGATTGTGGAAATTATTTCGCAGAATGTCATTTGTAATAGTTGTCATGATAAACTTTTACATGCAGATAGTGTGTCCATCAGTAATAGTACATTGCCAGTTGCAGTTCCTTCAACTTCTAATGTACATGATATACCTATGAATTTTAAAGAATTTGTTTCTGATTCTATCCAGAAGGCTTTGTCTGCATTTCCACCTTCTAATAAACGTAAAAGGTCTTTTAAAACTTCACATTCAGTTGATGAAATTTGAAATGACCAACAACATAATAATTTATCCTCTTCTGATGAGGATCTATCTGATACAGAAGATCCTTCCTCAGACATTGACACAGACAAATCTACTTATTTATTTAAAATAGAGTATATGCGTTCTTTATTAAAAGAAGTGTTAATTACTTTCGATATTGAGGTAACCAGTCCTCTTGACGTTCAGTCTAATAAACGTTTAAATGCTTTTTTTAAACCTCATGTGGTTTCTCCAGGGTTTTTTCCTATTCCTGAGGCTATTTCTGATATGATTTCTAAGGAATGGAATAAGCCAGGTACTTCTTTTATTCCTTCTTCAAGGTTTAAAAAATTGTATCCTTTACCAGCAAATTCTATAGAGTTTTGGGAAAAAATCCCCAAAGTTGATGGGGCTATTTCTACTGTTGCTAAACGTACCACTATTCCTATGGAAGATAGTACTTCCTTTAAGGATCCTTTAGATAGGAAGCTTGAATCTTATCTAAGGAAGGCCTATTTATATTCAGGTCATCTTCTCAGACCTGCAATTTCTTTGGCTGATGTTGCGGCTGCATCAACTTTCTGGTTGGAGAATTTAGCGCAACAAGAATTGGATTCTGACATATCTAGCATTATTTGCTTAATGCAATATGCTAATCATTTTATTTGTGATGCCATTTTTTATATTATCAAAATTGATGTTAGATCAATGTCTTTAGCTATTTTAGCTAGAAGAGCTTTGTGGCTTAAATTTTGGAATGCTGATATGACATCTAAATCTAGATTACTATTTCTTTCTTTCCAAGGTAATAATTTATTTGGTTCTCAGTTGGATTCTATTATTTCAACTGTCACTGGGGAAAGGGAGTTTTTCTGCCTCAGGATAAAAAAACCTAAGGGTAAATTTCAAAGTGGGAGGGTGGGGGTAGGGCAAAGTATATTATAACAAGAGGTTCAGTGGTTAAGGGCAGGTGGCCCAATTTGAGTTTTATAATCTCCTAACCACAGAGATCTCCTGCCACAGTTTTAAAGTTAAGGACAGAATACAACTAATGAATAATTGTAAATAGGCTTACAAGTAGAAGTAGGTAACTTAAATCTGTGAGGAAAATTTCCACCAATGCCCTAACTGAATCAAGGCTAAATAGTTTTAATTTAGAAAAGAATGTTTTTTCATTCACACACTAAAGTTTATTAAATCAAAATTTAACCACACATACATTTAGCAGAAGCTAAAGATTAAAGACACTGCACCTAAGTTGAACTAAGATTTTTTGAATTAATCTGAAATCAGTATCACTGGTATCAAGCAGCAAAGATTATGGTTGTAAGCTAAGCCCTTACAATCCGAGGGCTATTTTAAATTTTAAATTTTTACAAATTATTAAAGCTGCATTTTTACCAGATCAACTAAGGTGAGCAAGTTTAAAAGAAAGGGGAAAGACAAAGCTTATCCCCAGGACCCCTGACGTACGTTTCACAAAAAACGCTTCCTCAGAGGGGTGTGGAGCTGCTGCAAAATGCTCTATTTATGAGTCATTAAGACTCTCCTCCGGTGTTGGAGTGGATGTTCCTTGATTGCCAGAGTTACATTATCATTGGCTCATACAAGTGTCAGTCACAGAAGTGACTGGTAATAGGGTACATTGAAGGATTGGAATTCAAAACGTCACGCTGCGTCCAAAATGGGCGTTGTTGTTTACATTGACATTTATTGAACAAATCTCATTGGAGGATTGATCAACCATTTGTTATGCTGATGTCTATAGTTGCTTATCTGACATGTCAATGCGAGGTATATACCGCAGTTACTTATCAAATTTGACCGCTTACCTTAAATAGATAGATCGTGTTAATATATCCCTTGTATATAAACAAACATTGCACTTGGGGAATACCGTATAGTAAAATTGCTGTCCGAAATAATCATACCTGGATACAGGGGATAGTGCATATAAGTGCATACAAATGAGAATCGGCATATCATATCTCCCATTAGATATTACTTAACAGCATGCAGCAGTGGTTATTATTGATGGATGTGATGGATCTGCTCATTAACATTTATTCCGTCTATACAAGTGCGCTGCTTATACGCTAACATTAATGTTACGTCTGGAGTGGGCGTGTTTGTTTATATTCGCTTCTGTAGTAACGTTCTTATTGGCTGATCACTTATAACATATGTTTACACATGAATCTAAAACATGGAGTAGTTATTGACAAATCTGAGCGTATATTATAATCTATAAGATTTGATTTTGTTTTAGTCCGCTGTTAGCTTATGTGAGTGATATATAGGAATAAGATATATCTACACGAAAACCAATTACTTAGTCTAATCTGGGTGAACTGCTTATACATTTAATTCCCATGTAAAATTCTAAAAAGAAAAGAAAAGTTACATAAAAGGCACCACTGTTTATTGGGGAATGAACAGATACCAGGGATGAATTGTTGGGATGTTAATATTATTGTAGGCACAAATATGGTATGATGCCTCTTATTGGAACATGTGTGTACGAGATAGCCTTTAGTTCATATTAATTACCTATTCGGTTATATTTCCAAAGTGCTTAGGTGGAATAGTATACTTAGGTTTATTAAAAATGAATAGTATACTTGATTTTAATGAGATATTATTGTTCTCAGTAATGCAAATGCTGATTTTGTATACAATGTTCAAGTCAGATCACTTTATCATTAATAGGTGAATAAAATTTTTTTTTTTATTATGAACAAAAATGAAAGTGAGAATAAAACATAAAAATAAAGTGTGTGAAAAGTGCTATGGTGTGCTAAAGAATAATGTTACATATTAAAATTAACATAAAAAGGGGGGAGACAAAGGTGAGACATGCCTAATCTAGTGTATATATATTCACTGGATGAAATCTGCTTATACAAAATGTATAGGCTAACATGTGTACCGTGTGTGAATAAATAAACAAGTCAATTATAACTCTAAATGAATTTAGCTTATACGAAGTGTACAGGGTGACATGTGTACAATTCTGTGAATTAAATAAGCGAGTTAAAGTGTAGTACCCTTAACCTAGAAATTAGGGTAGTGTGGTGATTGTCTGATCAATATAAGTGAAATCTGGAATAAGCCAGAAAATTTTTTAATAAGTGATAAGACAAAGCAGTAATGAAAAGTGATACCCCATTTCGTTTATAAATATACAAAGTAATTGTTGAAGTCATTCATGCCATTTGGTTTTACAGAGTTTAAACGGTAAATCCATTTACATTCAAGTTTGAGTAATGTCTTCTCCAGATTACCTCCTCGTATTCCCAGTGAGGCTTTCTGAATGACCATATATTTCAGATTGCTAGTGGAACACTTGTGATGTATTTGAAAGTGTTTTGCTACAGATGTTAACTTTTTGCCACGAGCTTCATCCTTGTTGGCATTTTTTATGTTGTTAGCATGTTCAAAGATACGTACCCTGATCTCCCGGGTTGTCATGCCAACATAGATCATTTTGCATTGGCAAAAAAGAGCATACACAACCGCAATAGTTCTACAGGAGAAATGAGAAGCTAAATTATATAACTGGCCATCTTTGTCTTGAATGGTTTTTGACTTCATTACGTATGGGCATGCAGAGCAAGTCCCACATGGAAACATCCCTGGATCAGTGTCCTTTTTCTTAAAGGCTCTTACATAATGGCTAGAGACGAGTCTATCCCTGAGATTTGTGGGTCTTTTGTACCCAATTGAAATTCTGTCACCGATGTTTTCCTTCAGAGAGGGATCATTTTGCAGAATTTTCCAGTGTGGATATTTAGGGCCTTGTATTTGGCTCGTTTGACTGCTTTTTTGCTATAGCCTCGTGCCATGAGTCTGTCCATTAAGTTTATGCTTTCCGTGAGATATATGTCAGTGCTGGAACAGTTGCGTCTTAGGCTTAAATCTAAGGCTTCTAACCGTTTTCATTCCTTTCGTCAAAATAAGGAACAAAAACTCAATCCTTCCCCCAAGGAATCTGTGTCCAATTGGAAGCCTTCCTCAAATTGGAATAAATCCAAGCCATTTAAGAAACCAAAGTCAGCCCCCAAGTCCGCATGAAGGTGCGGCCCTCATTCCAGCTCAGCTAGTAGGGGGCAGATTAAGGTTTATCAAGGATATTTGGATAGCAACAGCTTCAAGAATCTTTTCAAAGGTTCTAGGTGCCCTACTCTCTGTAATCAGAGAACAGGGTATTGCGGTGTTTCCTTATTTGGACGATATCTTGGTACTAGCTCAGTCTTTACGTTCTGCAGAATCTCACACGAATCAACTAGTGTTGTTTCTTCAGAAACATGGTTGGAGGATCAATTTACCAAAAAGTTTCTTAATTCCACATACAAAGGTTACCTTATTAGGCTTCCAGATAGATTCAGTGTCCATGACTCTGTCTCTAACAGACAAGAGACGTTTAAAATTGGTTGCAATTCTCAGTCATTCCCTTCAGTGGCTATGTGCATGGAAGTTTTAGGTCTCATGACTGCAGCATCGGACGCAATCCCCTTTGCTCGTTTTCACACGAGACCTCTACAGCTTTGTATGCTGAACCAATGGTGCAGGGATTATACAAATATATCACAATTAATATCCTTAAATCCCAATGTACGACACTCTCTGATTTGGTGGATAGATCACCATCGTTTAGTTCAAGGGGCTTCTTTTGTTCGGCCAACCTGGACTGTGATCACAACAGATGCGAGTCTGTCAGGTTGGGGAGCTGTTTGGGGATCTCTGACAGCACAAGGGGTTTGGAAATCTCAAGAGGCGAGATTACCAATAAATATTTTAGAACTCCGTGCAATTCTCAGAGCTCTTCAGTTTTGGCCTCTGTTAAAGAGAGAACCATTCATTTGTATTCAGACAGACAATATCAAAACAGTGTCATATGTCAATCATCAGGGTGGGACTCACAGTCCCCAAGCTATGAAAGAAGTATCTCGGATACTTGCTTGAGCGGAATCCAGCTCCTGTCTAATCTCTGCGGTGCATATCCCAGGTGTAGACAATTGGGAGGCGGATTATCTCAGCCGTCAGACTTTACATCCAGGGGAGTGGTCTCTCCATCCAGATGTGTTCAGATGTGGGGTCTTCCAGAGATGGATCTCATGGCCTCTCATCTAAACAAGAAACTTCCCAGATACCTGTCCAGGGATGTTCAGGCGGAAGCAGTGGATGCGCTGACACTTCCTTGGTGTTATCATCCTGCTTACATTTTCCCGCGTCTAGTTCTCCTTCCAAGAGTGATCTCCAAAATCATCATGGAACAATCGTTTGTGTTGCTGGTGGCTCCAGCATGGCCACACAGGTTTTGGTATGCGGATCTGGTTCGGAAGTCCAGTTGCCAGCCTTGGCCACTTCCGTTAAGGCCGGACCTACTGTCTCAAGGTCAGTTTTTCCATCAGGATCTCAAATCATTAAATTTGAAGGTATGGAAATTGAACGCTTCGTACTAACTCATAGAGGTTTCTCTGACTCAGTGATTAATACTATGTTACAAGCTCGTAAATCTGTCTCTAGAAAGATTTATTATAGAGTTTGGAAGACTTACATGGTGTTCTTCTCATAAATTCTCTTGGCATTCTTTTAGAATTCCTAGAATTTTACAGTTTCTTCAGGATGGTTTGGATAAGGGTTTGTCTGCAAGTTCCTTGAAGGGACAAATCTCTGCTCTTTCTGTTTTATTTCACAGACAGATTTCTATACTTCCTGATATTCACTGTTTTGTACAGGTTTTAATTCGTATTTAGCCTGTCATTAAATCAATTTCTCCTCTTTGGAGTCTTAATTTGGTTCTGAATTCTTTACAGGCTCCTCCATTTGAGCCTATGTATTCTTTGGACATTAAACTACTTTCTTGGCAAGTGTTGTTCCTTTTGGCTATCTCTTCTGCTAGAAGAGTTTCTGAGCTATCTGCTCTTTCTTGTGAGTCTCCTTTTCTGATTTTTCATCAGGATAAGGCAGGTTTGCGGACTTCTTTTCAATTTTTTACCTAAGGTTGGGAATTTTAACAACATTAATAGAAAAATTGTTGTCCCTTCCTTGTGTCCTAATCCTAAGAATTCTTTGGAAAGATCCTTACATTCTTTGGATGTGGTAAGAGCTTTGAAATATTATGTGGAAGCTACTAAAGATTTCAGGAAGACTTCCAGTCTATTTATTTTATTTTCTGGTCCTAGGAAAGGTCAGAAGGCTTCTGCTATTTCCTTGGCTTCTTGGTTGAAACTTTTGATTACTCAAGCTTATTTGGAGTCGGGTCAGGCCCCACCTCAGAGAATTACAGCTCATTCTACTAGATCAGTCTCCACTTAGTGGGCCTTTAAGAATGAAGCTTCAGTTGATCAGATTTGCAAAGTGGCAACTTGGTCCTTTTTGCATACATTTACTAAATTCTACCGTTTTGATGTATTTGCTTCTTCAGAAGCAGTTTTTGGTAGAAAAGTTCTTCAGGCAGCTGTTTCAGTTTGATTCTTCTGCTTTTGATTTGAGTTTTTTTCTTTCATATGAGAATAAACTTATTTTGTTGGTTTGTGGATTAATTTTTTCTGCGGACAAGGGCTGTTTTTATTTTTTATCCCTACCTCTCTAGTGACTCTTGCGTGGAGTTCCACATCTTGGGTATTGCTATCCCATACGTCACTAGCTCATGGACTCTTGCAAATATGAAAGAAATTAATTTATCAGGTAAGTTCTTACATAAATTATATTATCCTTTGCTGAATGAACAACATGGCACTATTGGCAGCTAGTTGAACACATCTAGTTAACCAATCACAAGAGACAAATGTGTGCCGTCACCAATCAGCAGCTTGGTATAACTAGTGTAGAATATGTGCATATTATTTTTCAGCAAGGGATACAAAGAGTACAGGAACATTTGAAATTAGAAGTTAATTTAAAAATGTCTTTAAAATGACATGCTCTATCTGAATCTTGCAGGTTTAATTTTTACTTTCCTATCCCTTCAATACAATACTCCCAGGATGTGGTTTCCAATTACCATTAATATTACAGAAGTCAGGGCAATTTAATTTCAAGCTTTTTACTGCTAGCTGTATGTAGAAAACACCACGGTTATCAGTTATATTATCAAGGAGGATGAGTCAAACTGATACTGGGGAAGTCACTTTTGTAGGGTTGCATGAAAACAGATGAGGTGGTTTTTCATGATTTTACACAACAAACTAATTAATTACATTGCCTTGGACTACGCTCAGCAGTAGATTTTTTTGCAAAATATTGTATTTGTGTTTGCCAATACGGTTCTGTTGCTAGAATAACTTAAAAGGGATATTGTAATACAAATGCTGTCATTTTTGTAACCTATCATTTTTGCATTACTCACTCTGGAACTCTGTGTTTAACCCCTTTGTAAAGTCGCGCTCAGGAGCGGTAGAAAATAATTAGACCTGAACATGGCACAGCTGGTGAGCTGGCAGTAGTTGCGTTACCTAACCAATCATAGTCTGTGTTCAGCTGGGGAGCTGCATTGCTTGTGGCTTCTCAGTGGGACTTTACCTATGTGTTAAACCGCTTTGCAAGAGTCAAAACAAAGAGTTCTAGGGCCAGTAAGTCAAAAAGGCTACTCAAACTAATTAGAGCATGCCATTTTTGCACAATAGTGGCCCTTTAACATGCGTGTAATCTCCACTGCACTAATAGCAATTGATCTTACACATCTATTTCTCCCATCACACGCTTACTGTGCAGATTAAATCACCGATTGGCAAACACATGATTGATGCTACCTTATGGGAATACGTGCAGTAAGCCCCATGCACATATTTATCATTTTACCTATTCTAACTATATTAAAAAAGTATAAATATAATCTTGCTTTGATTTGAAATGCATGTATAGAAACACTACACTGTATCTGGTTAATCTGAGACTTAATATTGTTTATAGGAAACAAGTATTAATGAACACTTTGCTAGTACATGATAGGCATTGCTGCAGTGTATGAAATGTACTTTTAAACACGCACTTTAGTCAGCAGTACAAATTTAGCTTGTGTTGAATTGGATCCAAATAGACTACTTCGCTTGCACAATCTTGTTTGCCTTAGATCCGTTATGCATGAGTCAGATTATGTGACCATCATATGATTTAGAAGAAGTGCGTCAAGCTGCAGTAGGTATAAACTTGCTGTCTATACAAATTAACCAGTCGTAAATAGTAATCTTTTGCATATTGTGTGTGTGTGTGTATATATAAAGACTAAACCTGTCTGATTTAATTTCCTATAAAACTTATAGTGGTGTTTAAGATAAGTTAGAACATAATGAATATTGTGTCTGTGTCTATGTTTATATACATATATTGTTATTATTTTATATTGCAGGAAGTATTAATTGTGTAGTGGTCACAAAATAAAATGACATCTCAAAGATGTTCTGCTTGTCTATATATATTTTAGAGATTTTTTTGCAGAATAATAATTCAACTTTAATGATTCAGATAGAGCATGTAATTTTCGACTTTTTGAACGACTTTTCAATTCTTCAAAATTATGTTGTCATATTTGCTTTCTTCTCTTGGTATCTTTTGTTGAACAGTAAAACTAGGTAGGCTGATAAGAGCTCAGGAGCGTGCACATGTGTTTGTGGCAGCAGTGTTTGCAATTATGTATAAGATTGCTATAAACAATGTTGCAAACACAGCCCAGCTGCCAGATGTCTAAAACAGTAACAGTTCCAGAGATCCAGCACCTGGGATTCACACAGTATGCAAACTAAGGGGCACTGCACATCACCCCAAATAAAGGTAAAAGGGTGAGAAAATAGTCGCACCACTGTATTGCCAAAAGTTCACAAATTTATTGAGCCAATTTCCAAAAAATCAACAACGTTTTGGACACAAGTCCTTAGTCATGTACATGAAACATGACTAAGGACTTGTGTCCGAAACGTTGTTGATTTTTTGGAAATTGGCTCAATAAATTTGTGAACTTTTGGCAATACAGTGGTGCGACTATTTCTTTCATGTAATTAGCAAGAGTCCATGAGCTAGTGACGTATGGGGATATACATTCCTACCAGGAGGGGCAAAGTTTCCCAAACCTCAAAATGCCTATAAATACACCCCTCACCACACCCACAAATCAGTTTTACAAACTTTGCCTCCTATGGAGGTGGTGAAGTAAGTTTGTGCTAGATTCTACGTTGATATGCGCTCCGCAGCAGGTTGGAGCCCGGTTTTCCTCTCAGCGTGCAGTGAATGTCAGAGGGATGTGAGGAGAGTATTGCCTATTTGAATTCAATGATCTCCTTCTACGGGGTCTATTTCATAGGTTCTCTGTTATCGGTTGTAGAGATTCATCTCTTACCTCCCTTTTCAGATCGACGATATACTCTTATATATTCCATTACCTCTACTGATTTTCATTTCAGTACTGGTTTGGCTTTCTACAAACATGTAGATGAGTGTCCTGGGGTAATTAAGTCTTATTTTCTGTAACACTCTAAGCTATGGTTGGGCACTATTTTATAAAGTTCTAAATATATGTATTCAAACATTTATTTGCCTTGATTCAGGATGTTCAACATTCCTTATTTCAGACAGTCAGTTTCATATTTGGGATAATGCATATGAATAAATCAATTTTTTTCTTACCTTAAAATTTGACTTTTCCCTGTGGGCTGTTAGGCTCGCGGGGGCTGAAAATGCTTCATTTTATTGCGTCATTCTTGGCGCGGACTTTTTTGGCGAAATTTTTTTTTTCTGTTTCCGGCGTCATACGTGTCGCCGGAAGTTGCGTCATTTTTGACGTTCTTTTGCGCCAAAAGTGTCGGCGTTCCGGATGTGGCGTCATTTTTGGCGCCAAAAGCATTTAGGCGCCAAATAATGTGGGGGTCATTTTTGGCGCTAAAAAAATATGGGCGTCACTATTGTCTCCACATTATTTAAGTCTCATTATTTATTGCTTCTGGTTGCTAGAAGCTTGTTCACTGGCATTTTTTCCCATTGCTGAAACTGTCATTTAAGGAGTTTGATCAATTTTGCTTTATATGTTGTTTTTTCTATTACATATTGCAAGATGTCCCACGTTGAAACTGAGTCAGAAGAAACTTCTGGAAAATCGCTGCCTGGTGCTGGAGCTACCAAAGCTAAGTGTATCTGCTGTAAACTTATGGTATCTGTTCCTCCAGCTGTTGTTTGTACTGTTTGTCATGACAAACTTGTTAATGCAGATATTTCCTTTAGTACTGTTACATTACCTGTTGCTGTTCCGTCAACATCTAATACTCAGAGTGTTCCTGATAACATAAGAGATTTTGTTTCTAAATCCATTAAGAAGGCTATGTCTGTTATTCCTCCTTCTAGTAATTGTAAAAAGTCTTTTAAAACTTCTCATTTTCAGATGAATTTTTAAATGAACATCATCATTCTGATTCTGATAATGGTTCTTCTGGTTCAGAGGATTCTGTCTCAGAGGTTGATGCTGATAAATCTTCATATTTATTTAAAATGGAATTTATTCGTTCTTTACTTAAAGAAGTCCTAATTGCATTAGAAATTGAGGATTCTGGTCCTCTTGATACTAAATCTAAACGTTTAAATAAGGTTTTTAAATCTCCTGTAGTTATTCCAGAAGTTTTTCCTGTCCCTAGTGCTATTTCTGAAGTAATTTCCAGGGAATGGAATAATTTGGGTAATTCATTTACTCCTTCTAAACGTTTTAAGCAATTATATCCTGTGCCATCTGACAGATTAGAGTTTTGGGACAAAATCCCTAAGGTTGATGGGGCTGTCTCTACTCTTGCTAAGCGTACTACTATTCCTACGGCAGATGGTACTTCCTTTAAGGATCCTTTAGATAGGAAAATTGAATCCTTTCTAAGAAAAGCTTACTTGTGTTCAGGTAATCTTCTTAGACCTGCTATATCTTTAGCGGATGTTGCTGCAGCTTCAACTTTTTGGTTAGAAGCTTTAGCGCAACAAGTAACAGATCATAATTCTCATAGCATTATTATTCTTCTTCAACATGCTAATAATTTTATTTGTGATGCCATCTTTGATATCATTAGAGTTGATGTCAGGTATATGTCTCTAGCTATTTTAGCTAGAAGAGCTTTATGGCTTAAAACTTGGAATGCTGATATGTCTTCTAAGTCTACTCTGCTTTCCCTTTCTTTCCAGGGTAATAAATTGTTTGGTTCTCAGTTGGATTCTATTATCTCAACTGTTACTGGAGGGAAAGGAACTTTTTTACCACAGGATAAAAAATCTAAAGGTAAATTTAGGTCTAATAATCGTTTTCGTTCCTTTCGTCACAACAAGGAACAAAAACCTGATCCTTCATCCTCAGGAGCGGTATCAGTTTGGAAACCATCTCCAGTCTGGAATAAATCCAAGCCTTTTAGAAAATCAAAGCCAGCTCCTAAGTCCACATGAAGGTGCGGCCCTCATTCCAGCTCAGCTGGTAGGGGGCAGATTACGTTTTTTCAAAGCAATTTGGATCAATTCCATTCACAATCTTTGGATTCAGAACATTGTTTCAGAAGGGTACAGAATTGGCTTCAAGATAAGGCCTCCTGCAAAGAGATTTTTTCTTTCCCGTGTCCCAGTAAACCCAGCGAAGGCTCAAGCATTTCTGAAATGTGTTTCAGATCTAGAGTTGGCTGGAGTAATTATGCCAGTTCCAGTTCTGGAACAGGGACTGGGGTTTTATTCAAATCTCTTCATTGTACCAAAGGAGGAGAATTCCTTCAGACCAGTTCTGGATCTAAAAATATTGAATCGTTATGTAAGGATACCAACATTCAAAATGGTAACTGTAAGGACTATCCTGCCTTTTGTTCAGCAAGGGCATTATATGTCTACATTAGATTTACAGGATGCATATCTGCATATTCCGATTCATCCAGATCACTATCAGTTTCTGAGATTCTCTTTCCTAGACAAGCATTACCAGTTTGTGGCTCTGCCAATTGGCCTAGCTACAGCTCCAAGAATTTTTACGAAGGTTCTCGGTGACCTTCTGTCTGTAATCAGAGAACAGAGTATTGTGGTATTTCCTTATTTGGACGATATCTTGGTACTTGCTCAGTCTTCACATTTAGCAGAATCTCATACGAATCGACTTGTGTTGTTTCTTCAACATCATGGTTGGAGGATCAATTTACCAAAAAGTTCATTGATTCCTCAGACACAGGTAACCTTTTTAGGTTTCCAGATAGATTCAGTGTCCATGACTCTATCTTTGACAGACAAGAGACGTCTAAAATTGATATCAGCTTGTCGAAACCTTCAGTCACAATCATTCCCTTCGGTAGCCTTATGCATGGAAATTCTAGGTCTTATGACTGCTGCATCGGACGCGATCCCCTTTGCTCGTTTTCACATGCGGCCTCTTCAGCTCTGTATGCTGAACCAGTGGTACAGAGATTACACAAAGATATCTCAATTAATATCTTTAAAACCGATTGTACGACACTCTCTGACGTGGTGAACAGATCACCATTGTTTAGTTCAGGGGGCTTCTTTTGTTCTTCCGACCTGGACTGTAATTTCAACAGATGCAAGTCTTACAGGTTGGGGAGCTGTGTGGGGGTCTCTGACAGCACAAGGGGTTTGGGAATCTCAGGAGGTGAGATTACCGATCAATATTTTGGAACTCCGTGCAATTTTCAGAGCTCTTCAGTCTTGGCCTCTTCTAAAGAGAGAATCGTTCATTTGTTTTCAGACAGACAATGTCACAACTGTGGCATACATCAATCATCAAGGAGGGACTCACAGTCCTCTGGCTATGAAAGAAGTATCTCAAATTCTGGTATGGGCGGAATCCAGCTCCTGTCTAGTTTCTGCGGTTCATATCCCAGTTATAGACAATTGGGAAGCGGATTATCTCAGTCGCCAAACGTTACATCCAGGCGAATGGTCTCTTCACCCAGAGGTATTTCTTCAGATTGTTCAAATGTGGGGACTTCCAGAAATAGATTTGATGGCCTCTCATCTAAACAAGAAACTTCCCAGGTATCTGTCCAGATCCAGGGATCCTCAAGCGGTAGCAGTGGATGCATTGTCACTTCCTTGGAAGTATCATCCTGCCTATATCTTTCCGCCTCTAGTTCTTCTTCCAAGAGTAATCTCCAAGATTCTGAAGGAATGCTCGTTTGTTCTGCTGGTAGCTCCAGCATGGCCTCACAGGTTTTGGTATGCGGATCTTGTCCGGATGGCCTCATGCCAACCGTGGACTCTTCCGTTAAGGCCACCTTCTGTCGCAAGGTCCTTTTTTCCATCAGGATCTCAAATCCTTAAATTTAAAGGTATGGAGATTGAACGCTTGATTCTTAGTCAAAGAGGTTTCTCTGACTCTGTGATTAATACTATGTTACAGGCTCGTAAATCTGTATCTAGGGAGATATATTATAGAGTCTGGAAGACTTATATTTCTTGGTGTCTTTCTCATCCTTTTTCCTGGCATTCTTTTAGAATTCCGAGAATTTTACAGTTTCTTCAGGATGGTTTGGATAAAGGTTTGTCAGCAAGTTCCTTGAAAGGACAAATCTCTGCTCTTTCTGTTCTTTTTCACAGAAAGATTGCTAATCTTCCTGATATTCATTGTTTTGTGCAAGCTTTGGTTCGTATAAAACCTGTCATTAAGTCAATTTCTCCTCCTTGGAGTTTGAATTTGGTTCTGAGGGCTCTTCAAGCTCCTCCGTTTGAACCTATGCATTCATTGGACATTAAATTACTTTCTTGGAAAGTTTTGTTCCTTTTGGCCATCTCTTCTGCCAGAAGAGTTTCTGAATTATCTGCTCTTTCTTGTGAGTCTCCTTTTCTGATTTTTCACCAGGATAAGGCGGTGTTGCGAACTTCTTTTAAATTTTTACCTAAGGTTGTGAATACCAACAACATTAGTAGAGAAATTGTGGTTCCTTCATTATGTCCTAATCCTAAGAATTCTAAGGAGAAATCATTGCATTCTTTGGATGTAGTTAGAGCTTTGAAATATTATGTTGAAGCTACTAAGAATTTCCGAAAGACTTCTAGTCTATTTGTTATCTTTTCCAGTTCTAGGAAAGGTCAGAAGGCCTCTGCCATTTCTTTGGCATCTTGGTTGAAATCTTTAATTCATCATGCTTATGTTGAGTCGGGTAAATCTCGGCCTC
Organism: Bombina bombina; assembly: GCF_027579735.1. Classification (NCBI taxonomy): domain Eukaryota; kingdom Metazoa; phylum Chordata; class Amphibia; order Anura; family Bombinatoridae; genus Bombina; species Bombina bombina. The sequence goes on along the minus strand of NC_069501.1, from coordinate 362,673,457 downwards.
AAAGGATTACAGCTCATTCTACTAGGTCAGTTTCTACTTCCTGGGCGTTTAGGAATGATGCTTCGGTTGATCAGATTTGCAAAGCAGCAACTTGGTCTTCTTTGCATACTTTTACTAAATTCTACCATTTTGATGTATTTTCTTCTTCTGAAGCTGTCTTTGGTAGAAAAGTACTTCAGGCAGCTGTTTCAGTTTGAATCTTCTGCTTATATTTTCAGTTTTTTTCTTTATAAGATTTAAACTTTATTTTTGGGTGTGGATTTTTTTCAGCGGAATTGGCTGTCTTTATTTTATCCCTCCCTCTCTAGTGACTCTTGCGTGGAAGATCCACATCTTGGGTAGTCATTATCCCATACGTCACTAGCTCATGGACTCTTGCTAATTACATGAAAGAAAACATAATTTATGTAAGAACTTACCTGATAAATTCATTTCTTTCATATTAGCAAGAGTCCATGAGGCCCACCCTTTTTTTGTGGTGGTTATGATTTTTTTGTATAAAGCACAATTATTCCAATTCCTTATATTTATGCTTCGCACTTTTTTCTTATCATCCCACTTCTTGGCTATTCGTTAAACTGATTTGTGGGTGTGGTGAGGGGTGTATTTATAGGCATTTTGAGGTTTGGGAAACTTTGCCCCTCCTGGTAGGAATGTATATCCCCATACGTCACTAGCTCATGGGCTCTTGCTAATATGAAAGAAATGAATTTATCAGGTAAGTTCTTACATAAATTATGTTTTTCTCACCTTTTTTGGCAGATGTCTAAAGACACGTGCACACTCCTGAGCTTACATAGGATTACTATTTAACAAAAGATACCAAGAGAACTAAGCAAAATTGATAGAAGTCAATTGGAAAGTGTCATGCTCTGTCTAATCCATTTAAGTTTAATTTTCACTTTACTGTCCATTCAAGTTAAAGCTATTTGAATTTTAAAACTAATGGGAAGTACATTTACATTGTTTCTTCTAATCAGTAACTATTAAAGCAGCCTTTGTCAGTGATGCTTATTGACATCGGTTACACAATAGTGTGCAGGGGCTGTGCTACACTACTATAGTATTAATACCCCTTTATGTACTTTTCATTTTTTAAAGGGACAGTAAAACCAAAACTAAGCTATCATCATTGAGAATTTCAAACCACTTTCCAATTTACTTCTATTATAATTTGCTTCATTCTCTTTATATCCTTTGTTTGGAACTAGCTGGTAAGCGGTGACTGTGTGTGTGTGTGTGTGTGTGTGTGTGTATATATATATATATATATATATATATATATATATATATATATATATATATATATATATATATATATATATATATATATATATATCTTGTAAGGTGTATCCAGTCCATGGGTTCATCCATTACTTGTGGGATATTCTCCTTCCCAACAGGAAGGTGCAAGAGGACACCCACAGCAGAGCTGTCTATATAGCTCCTCCCCTAACCCCCACCCCCGGTTATTCTCTTGCATCTCTCAACAAGATAGGAAGTCTCAAGAGATATGTGGTGACTTAGTGTAGTTTTACCTTCAATCAAGAGTTTATTTTCAAACGGTACCGGCGTTGTACTGTTTTACTCTCAGGCAGAAATTAGAAGAAGAATTCTGCCTGGAGGTTGATGATCTTAGCGGTTTGTAACTAAGGTCCATTGCTGTTCTCACACATAACTGAAGAGTATGGGAAAACTTCAGTTGGGGGGGACGGTCTGCAGATTGCCTGCTTTGAGGTATGTTCAGTATTTTTATTTCTAGAGAGATGAAAATAAGTTCTAGAAAATGCTGACAGAGCCTTGTATATTTGAGGTAAGCTAGATGCAGTGATTTAACAACGACTGGGATCATGCTTACAAAAGAGGGTAATATTCATGTTAATACTCATATTTACAAAACGTTTGCATGTTTTCATAAATAGAACGTTTTTTCTCTGAGGGAGATAAGTCTTTATTTGGGGCCTAGTTTCCACATGGCTAGTCAGATACTCCTAGGAGTACTTTGTTAAGGCCCCTCTGAAATCCAGTACATGGTGGGAGGGGCCTATTTTCACGCTCTAGATGCGCAGTTTCCTGCAGACTGAGACATCCAGCTTCCCTAGAGGAGTCCTCTGGCATCTGAGCACAATCATAAAGGGTTTATTTCTTCACTAAATCGTATTTGAGGGCAGGTAGGAGCCTCAGCAGAGCTGTGGCAAGGTGCTCAACTGTTTTTTACTGGTGGTTGAAGTTTTTTAAATCCTGTTTGGGGGCTAAGGGGTTAATCATCCATTTGCAAGTGGGTGCAATGTTGCTTTAGTCCCTTACACATAGTGTAAAAATTTTGAAGACTTTACTGTATTTTTACACTGTTTTGCAGTTTAAGTGCTAGTTTTTTTCTCTTAAAGGCACAGTAACGTTTTTGTTTAATTGCTGTTTCACCTTTATTAAAGTGTTTTCCAAGCTTGCTTGTCTCATTACTAGTCTGTTAAACATGTCTGACATAGAGGAAACTCCTTGTTAAATATGTTTGGAAGCCATTGTGGAACCCCCTCTTAGAATGTGTACCAAATGTACTGAAATTTCTATAAACTATAAAGACCATATTATGGCGCTTAAAGATTTATCTCCAGAGGATTCTCTGACTGAAAAAAGGGAGATTATGCCATCTAGCTCTCCCTACGTGTCAGAACCTATAACTACCGCTCAAGTGACGCCAAGTACATCTAGCGCGTCTAATTCTTTTACCTTACAGGACATGGCGGCAGTTATGAATGCTACCCTCTCAGAGGTATTGTCCAAACTGCCAGGATTACAAGGAAAGTGAGACAGCTCTGGGGCTAGAACAAATACAGAGCTTTCTGACGCTTTAATACCTGTGTCCGATATACCCTCACAATACTCAGAAGCCGAGACAGGAGAGCTTCTATCTGTGGGTGACATTTCAGATTCAGGGAAGGCGTTGCTTCAGTCTGATTCTGAAATGACAGCGTTTAAATTTAAGCTTGAACACCTCCGCTTATTGCTTAGGGAGGTTTTAGCGACTCTGGATGACTGTGAACCCATTGCAGTTCCAGAGAAATTGTGTAAGATGGACAAATACTTTGCAGTGCCTGTTTACACTGATGTTTTTCCAGTCCCTAAGAGATTTTCGGAAATTATTACTAAGGAATGGGATAGACCAGGTGTGCCGTTCTCTCCCCCTCCTGCTTTTAAAAAGATGTTTCCCATAGATGCCGCCATACGGGACTCGTGGCAGACGGTCCCTAAGGTGGAGGGAGCAGTCTCTACCCTAGCTAAGCGTACAACTATCTCCGTCAAGGACAGTTGTGCTTTCCTAGATCCTATGGATAAAAAATTGGAGGGTCTCCTTAAGAAAATTTTTATACATCAAGGTTTTATTTTCCAGCCTCTTGCATGCATTGCCCCAGTTACTGCTGCAGCGGCTTTTTGGTTCGAGTCTCTTGAGGAGGCTCTACAGGTGGAGACCCCGTTAGATGATATTTTAGACAGGATTAAAGCTCTTAAGTTAGCTAATTCCTTTATCTCTGACGCCGTTCTTCATTTAACCAAGCTAACGGCTAAGAATTCAGGTTTTGCCATTCTGGCACGTAGGGCACTATGGCTTAAATCCCGGTCAGCAGATGTTACTTCAAAGTCTAAGCTTCTTAACATCCCCTTCAAGGGACAGACCCTATTCTGGCCTGGTCTGAAGGAGATCATTTCTGATATTACTGGAGGAAAAGGTCACGCCCTTCCTCAGGATAGGTCCAATAAGTTAAGGACCAATCAGAATAATTTTCGTTCCTTTCGAAACTTCAAGAGTGGCTCAGCTTCCTCTAATGCAAAACAAGAGGGAAATTTCGCCCAGTCCAAACCAGTCTGGAGACCTAACCAGGCTTGGAACAAGGGGAAGCAGGCCAAAAAACCTGCTGCTGCCTCTAAGACAGCATGAAGGAGTAGCCCCCGATCCGGGCCCGGATCTCGTAGGGGGCAGACTTTCTCTCTTCGCTCAGGCTTGGGCAAGAGACGTCCAGGATCCCTGGGCACTAGAGATTGTTTCCCTGGGATATCTTCTGGAATTCAAGGGTTCATCTCCAAAAGGGAGATTTCACCTCTCACAACTATCTGCAAACCAGATAAAGAGAGAGGCATTCTTACGTTGTGTTCAAGACCTTCGGGTTATGGGAGTGATCCACCCAGTTCCAAGGGAGGAACAGGGGCAGGGTTTCTATTCAAACCTGTTTATAGTTCCCAAAAAAGAGGTTCAGACCAATCTTGGATCTCAAGATCCTAAACAAATTTCTCAGGGTCCCATCTTTCAAGATGGAGACAATCCGAACCATCCTCCCTATGATCCAGGAGGGTCAATATATGACTACCGTCGACTTAAAGGATGCTTATCTCCACATTCCAATTCACAGAGATCATCATCAGTTCCTCAGGTTCGCCTTCCTAGACAGGCATTACCAGTTTGTGGCTCTTCCCTTCGGGTTAGCCACGGCGCCAAGAATCTTTATGAAGGTTCTAGGGTCTCTACTGGTGGTTCTAAGGCCGCGGAGCATAGCGGTGGCTCCTTACCTAGACGACATCCTGATCCAAGCGTCGACTTTTCAAATCGCCAAGTCCCATACGGACATTGTTCTGGCCTTTCTGAGGTCTCACGGGTGGAAGGTGAACAGAGAAAAGAGTTCACTCTCCCCTCTCACAAGAGTTTCTTTCCTAGGAACTCTGATAGATTCAGTAGAAATGAAAATTTTTCTGACAGAGGTCAGGATATCAAAGCTTCTAACTTCTTGCCGTGCTCTTCATTCCACTTCTCGCCCGTCAGTGGCTCAGTGTATGGAAATGATTGGCCTGATGGTAGCGGCAATAGACATAGTTCCTTTTTGCCCGCCTACATCTCAGACCACTGCAACTTTGCATTCTCAATCAGTGGGATGGGGACTACACAGATTTGTCTCCTCTGTTAAATATGGATCAAGAGACCAGGGATTCTCTTCTCTGGTGGTTATCTCGGGTCCATCTGTCCAGGGGAATGAGTTTCCGCAGGACAGAGTGGACTATAGTGACGACAGATGCCATTCCCTGAAGGCTCAGGGTTCGTGGACTAAGGAGGAGGCCCTCCTTCCGATAAACATTCTTTAGCTAAGAGTGATATTCAATGCTCTTCAGGCTTGGCCTCAATTGGCTGCGGTCAGATTCATCCGATTTCAGTCGGACAATATCACGACTCTAGCCTATATAAACTATCAGGGGGGAACAAGGAGTCCCCTGTCAATGATGGATGTTTCCAAGATAATTCTTTGGGCAGAGGTTAACTCTTGCCATCTCTCAGCTATCCATATCCCAGGAGTAGAGAACTGGATCTGATGGCGTCTCGTCAGAATGCCAAGCTTCCTTGTTACGTGTCCAGGTCAAGGGATCCCCAGGCAACGCTGATAGATGCTCTAGCAGTGCCCTGGTCCTTCAGCCTGGCTTATTTGTTTCCACCATTTCCTCTCCTCCCTCGTCTGATTGCCAAGATCAAGCAGGAGAGAGCTTCAGTGATTTTGATAGCACCTGCGTGGCCACGCAGGACTTGGTATGCAGATCTGGTGGACATGTCATCCTATCCACCATGGACTCTGCCGCTGAGGCAGGACCTTCTACTCCAAGGTCCATTCAAACATCCAAATCTAATTTCTCTGCGTCTGACTGCTTGGAGATTGAACTCTTGATTTTATCAAAACGTGGTTTCTCCGAGTCGGTCATTGATACCTTGATTCAGGCTTGAAAGCCTGTCACCAGGAAAATCTATCATAAGATATGGTGTAAATATCTTCATTGGTGTGAATCCAAGGGTTACTCGTGGAGTAAGGTCAGGATTCCTAGGATATTATCCTTTCTCCAAGAAGGATTGGAAAATGGATTATCGGCTAGTTCCTTAAAGGGACATATTTCTGCTCCGTCTATTCTTTTGCACAAGCGTCTGGCTGATGTTCCAGACGTTCAGGCGTTTTGTCAGGCTTTAGTTAGAATCAAGCCTGTGTTTAAACCTGTTGCTCCGCCATGGAGTTTAAATTTACTTCTTAAAGTTCTTCAAGGGGTTCCATTTGAACCTTTGCATTCCATAGATATCAAGCTTTTATTTTGGAAAGTTCTGTTTCTAGTAGCTATCTCTTCGGCTCGAAGAGTTTCAGAGTTATCTGCCTTACAGTGTGATTCCCCTTATCTGATCTTCCATGCAGATAAGGTAGTTTTGCGTACCAAACCTGGGTTTCTTCCTAAGGTGGTATCTAATAAGAATATCAATCAGGAAATTGTTGTTCCGTATCTGTGTCCTAATCCTTCTTCAAAGAAGGAACGTCTGTTACACAATCTTGATGTGGTTTGTGCTTTAAAGTTTTATTTGCATGCTACTAAGGATTTTCGTCAAACATCTGCATTGTTTGTTGTATATTCTGCAAAGAGAAGAGGCCAAAAGGCTTCGGCAACTTCTCTTTCTTTTTGGCTGAGAAACATAATCCGTTTAGCTTATGAGACTGCTGGCCAGCAGCCTCCTGAAAGAATTACAGCTCATTCTACTAGAGCGGTAGCTTCCACATGGGCTTTTAAACATGAGGCCTCTGTTGAACAGATTTGTAAGGCGGCGACTTGGTCTAGGCTTCATACTTTTTCTAAATTCTACAAATTTGATACTTTTGCTTCCTCTGAGGCTATTTTTGGGAGAAAGGTCTTACAGGCAGTGGTGCCTTCCATTTAAGTTCCTGCCTTGTCCCTCCCTTCATCCGTGTCCTAAAGCTTTGGTATTGGTATCCCACAAGTACGGATGAACCCATGGACTGGATACACCTTACAAGAGAAAACAAAATTTATGCTTACCTGATAAATTTCTTTACCTTGTGGTGTATCCAGTCCACGGCCCGCCCTGTCACTTTAAGGCAGGTGTTTTTATTTTTAAAACTACAGTCACCACTGCACCCTATAGTTTCTCCTTTTTCTTACTTGTCTTCGGTCGAATGACTGGAGGTGGGGGTTAGGGGAGGAGCTATATAGACAGCTCTGCTGTGGGTGTCCTCTTACAACTTCCTGTTGGGAAGGAGAATATCCCACAAGTAATGGATGAAACCGTGGACTGGATACACCACAAGAGAGAGAAATTTATCAGGTAAGCATAAATTTTGTTTTATATATATATCTGTGGAGTGTGGATATTTTCAGTGCTTTCTTGTATGAAAGTATTTTTCCAAAATGGGGATTTTTTTCTGTATCTTAAGTTACTTAATTATTTTTGCTGCCACTAGCAAGTATGAATTAAAAAAATTATTGAATAGGTTTATAAGACACAGGAAGGTTTATAATATAATGTAATGTTTTAATTTGAACCAATCTTATATTGAACAAATAAAGTGCTCACCTTTGTGTTCCTAACATATTACAAGGTATATCAATTAATGGGTGGAATATATACTGTATTCCTTTCTGTAGTATTGCTGAAAGGTCTCTGTATTGTTAGGATATCTGTAGATTTAAATTTAAAATTAATGTAGGGTTTTTTCTTTTCCTCAGAAGTCCTAGACTAAGGAATTTGTAATGGAAGAACAATTTATTTTGTTTCAAAATAGAGTACTTTTAAATCTTTAGAGATCCTTATAATACATAGACCTTTCAACACTACTACAGAAAGGGATATATATCCCTCTCTCTAAATTATATACTTCATAATGTGTTAGGAACTCAAAGGTGTGCACTTTATTTGTTTAATATGAGATTGGTTCAAATGAAGGCATTACATTATATTATACAACTTCCTGTGTCTTATAAACTTGGAGCGCTATTCTTTATACAATTTCTTCTTTGCATTGCTGTTCCTACAGCAAAGGGTACCACAAAATATAGTTTGTGCAAAAGAAAATGCTAAAGTACTGTTTTACATAACAAAAATACAATCACAATAAGCTAGTGGAGAAACCACAGACTGTCAACTAAAAGTTAAATATAAAATCACAAAATATACTTGCACAAACTTTATGCCACCAAATACACAGTAAAATACAATAAAACAATAATCAAATATAATCAAAACCGATACTATTGTTAACAATGTCCATAGGGATAGAGCTCCAGCACTCAAGTGTAATGGACAGTTCCTCCAATAGGATACTGTTGCGCTATATGGAACAAAGCAACAGAAGAAACAACTTCTTAGGTGTGGTAAATTCCGCTAGTATTAAACACACATGGGGTAGAAGCAGTCAAATTCTATTTAGATCAAGATACCAATTTAAAAGAACAAAGAATCTCCATTTTGAATAGTATACATTCTCACTCATAATTTTTTCTCTTCTCAATGATGAGTTTTATTTACAATTATGTGGAACAGCCATGGGGACCAGATTTGCTCCCAGCTACGCTAACTTTTTTGTAGGTCTGTGGGAACATATCTTTTTAGATTCAGTAGATCTGGGAGCAAATCTGGTCCTATATTAAAGGTATAATAGATTATGTATTTTTATTTTGATCATCTGGAATCGTTCCCTGGAAGATTTTGAATGGTTCTTCTCAAGAATGAATATCAATGACAAGAATCTTAAATTTACATATGAAATTAGTAAACAGGTTAACTTCTTAGATTTTGACTTTTGCATTATAGATGTGATTATTACCAAAACCTTTTTAAGCAGTTCGATGCAAATAGCTATGTCCATGCAACTAATTGCCATCTAGATAGATGGAAGAATAATATTCGTAAGAATTAATTTCTGAGCATAAGAGAAAACTGCAAAAAGGATACAGATTATCTAGATCAAACTATAATATTGGAGGAGAAATTCATAGAAAATTAAACAGAGAAATATGATATTCTAGTATATGATAAGATATACCATGTTAATACCAAGAGATATACTGCAAGAAAAAGAAAAAAAATGTTATCCCCTTCATTACTTAGTATAACAATAAGATGATTGGAGAAAACATTTGCCAATACAAAAAATAGATGAGGTTCTGTGCCCTATTCTGCAAAAATACCCACAAGTAGTATACAAAAGGTCACAAAATGTAAAAACCATGCTAGCACCTACTGATACTGAAAAAAAAAGAAGTCCTAGAATTAGCGAGAGACCTATGGGATCAGGAATTAATGGGATCCTTCCCATCCATGGCTTGTAAGACATGTCACCATTCTAGGAAGAGTAAGACTTTTACCTCCAGAATGACAGGCCAAGAATATAAGATTAAGAACGCCCTAAGTTGTACAGATCGTTATATCATATACTCAAAGGGACAGTCTACAATATAATTTGTATTGTTTTAAAAGATAGATAATCCCTTTATTACCCATTCCCCAGTTTTGCACAACTAGCACAGTTATATTTAATATACTTTTTACCTCTGTGATTACCTTGTATCTAAGAATCTTCTGACAGCCCCCTGATCACATGACTTTGTATTTATTATCTATTGACTTGCAATTATTACTGAATTGTTAGAACTCTTAAATAACTCCCCAGGCGTGAACACATTGTTATCTATATGGCCCACATAAACTAGCAGTCTTCTGTTGTGAAAAGCTTGTAAAAAAACATATGATAAGAGGCTGTATGTAGTGGCTTTGAAACAGGCAGAAATTTAGAGGTTTAAATGTTCTAAAATATATTAATCTAACAATGTTGGTTGTGCAAAGCTGGGGAATGGGTAGTAAAGGCATTATCTATGTTTTTAAACAATAACAATTTTTGTGTAGACTGTCCTTTTAATTTCATATTTTTGTGGTGTACATCAGAGTGTGCCGGCAAGAGAGAGTGTGCATGAACATCTACTCTCTATTGAGAACATGGATACAGATAGAAACTGTGATTTGCGCAGATTACACCCACACGGCTTCCAATGTTTATATTATAGATTAGCCGACAACTTCTGCTGCTACCCATATTCTTTTATCACTGAGCTAAGCAGCTTTCAGTCTAAAGGGGAGGAGAGTCCACAGTTTCATTCATTACTAGTGGAAATTAAGAACCTGGCCACCAGGATGAGGCAAAGACAACCCAGCCAAAGGCTTAAATACCTCCCCCACTCCCCTCATCCCCCAGTCATTCTTTGCCTTTCGTCAGAGGAGGTGGCAGAGAGGTGCAGAAGTTTCAGAGGTCTCTTATGAAGAGTACTACTCTTCGATATGGGCCGTGAGTTTAAGTAGCCCTAACAAGCCTTTCAGTTGAGGGCCTGGGTGTAAGTTAGAGTCCGGAGATGCAGGGAGAGTTCTCCTCTGCGACCCCATCCCGACTCATATTAACAGCTCCTACAGCAATCGGCGTTGACGAGTTTCACAGACTGCTTTCTTCTCTCAAGTCCATGTCTGGAGCGACGCTACAACCCGTCACACTTGAAGGGCCGTGTTCCTGTTCAATTTTTTATTATATTGATAACACAGAAGACAGGGCCACAGTATCTAAATCTTTTACCTGTGTTTATTGTGAGGTTCCGGTAGACCAGCCTGCACAACTATGTTCCACATGCCTTGATAGAGCTACGACATCTAAGATTAAGAGAATGTCTAGTACTACTGAGCCGTTCACCTCTGAGGGCTCTCCGTCCCATGAGGTGCGTTCCCCAATTGCGTCCCCTATTCCACATGCAGCGCCCCAGGGTCCTACTGTTACCACTTCGAGGGAGATTTGCTGGCCGCTAGATTTTTCGGACCAAGTTCAACGGCAGTCTCTAAGGTGATCCATGCTTTACCGCTTTTGGCTAAGCGCAAGCGTAGAGCTTTTCAAAGGGGCCCGACTGAGAATTCATCTATGTTGGAAGCTCCTGCGGAGTGGTACGACGATGAGGCCCACTCTGATGCTTCGGAGGGGATTCTTTCTGGTTCGGAGTCAGTATCATCTAAACCTCTGGAGGCGGAAGAGCCTGGCTATAGGTTTAAAATGGAGAATTTGCGCTTTTTTCTGAAGCAATTGCTTGCTACTCTGGAGGTTCCGAAATGAGGTTTACGGAAGAATCTTCCATTCCTAAGCTGGGCAGGGTGTATGAGGACAGGGTGGTGCCCCAGACCTTCCCGGTACCTGTAAAGATGGCAAATATCATAAAGAATGAATGGGAGCGATTAGGTTCATCTTTTTCCCTTTCTTCTTACTTTAAAAATCTTTTCCCCATTCCGGAGGCTCAGCTTGAGCTGTGGGGAACCATTCTTAAGGTGGATGGGGCGAGCTCCACGCTCGCTAAGCGTACGACTATTCCTCTAGAGGATAGCTCGTCGTTCAAGGAGCCCATGGATAAAAAGTTGGAAAGCATGTTAAGAAAAAATGTTTCAGCACACAGGGTTTGTCTTTCAACCGGCAGTGGCTGTCGTCGCGGTCGCCGTGGCTGCGTCATATTGGTGTGATTCTCTGTGCGCGATGATTGAGGGCGAGCCCTCTTTCGAAGAGGTTCAGGAAAGGATTAAGGCGCTTAAGATTGCCAATTCCTTCATTTGCGACGCCAATATGCCGATTATTCGCCTGAACACTAAGGTGTCAGATTTTTCTGTTTTAGCACGCAGTGCGCTGTGGCTAAAATCTTGGTCGGTGGACATGACTTCTAAGCTGAGGTTACTGTCCCTGCCTTTTCAAGGTAAGATTTTGTTCGGTCCAGGCCTGGACTCGATTATATCCACGGTTACAGGAGGCAAGGGTGCTTTCCTGCCCCAGGATAAGAAGGCTAAGCCTAAGGGTTCTAATTTTTGTCCCTTTCGCGCGGACAAGGCGCAATGCCAGCAGCCCGCCGCAAAGGCGGACCAACCTAAGGGAGACTGAAAGCCTGCTTAGGCTTGGAATAAGTCTAAGCAGAACAAGAAGCCTGCCAAAACGAAATCGCCATGAAGGGGCGGCCCCCAACAGGTCTACGGACCGAGTGGGGGCAGATTGTCTCTTTTCTCCAACGCCTGGTTGCAGGATGTTCAGGACCCTTGGGCTCTGGAGGTCGTCGGCTAGGGTTACAGGATAGGGTTCAGATCCCTTCCGCCCAGGGGCAGATTCCTTGTTTCAAACCTGTCTTCAAGGCCAGAAAAGAGAGAGGCCTTTCTAGAGTGTGTGAGGGATCTCTCATCTCTAGGCCTTATCGTACCAGTACCCCATGCAGAAAGGGGTCTAGGGTACTATTCAAACCTGTTTGTGGTTCCAAAAAAGGAGGGCACGTTCCGACCGATTCTGAATTTAAAGTGTTTAAACAAGTTCCTTTCCGTTCCATCGTTCAAAATGGAAACGATCAGATCCATTTTGCTTCTAGTTCAAGAGGGGCAGTTCATGACCACAATAGACTTGAAGGATGCCTATCTGCATGTCCCAATTCACAGGGACCACTTCAAGTTTCTCAGATTTGCTTTTCTGGACCAACATTTTCAATTTGTGGCCTTTCCCTTCGGTCTGGCGACGGCCCAAGATCCAGGGGTATTGCGGTGGCGCCCTACCTGGACGACATTCTGGTTCAGGTGCCGTCTATTCGTCTGGCAGAAGTCAACTCAAGGGCTCTGCTTCTGTTACTTCAATCTCACGGTTGGAAGATCAACCCCGGATAGAGCTCCCTGGTTCCCAGCACCAGGGTGGAGTTTCTGGGCACGACACTAGACTCTGTGTCCATGAAGATATTCCTCACAGATCAGCAAAGCAGGAAGATTGCATCAGCCTGTCTTGCCCTTCAGTCCTCAAGGAGTCCCTCAGTGGCTCAGTGTATGGAGGTGATTGGGCTCATGGTCTCCAGCATAGATGTCATTACATTTGCAAGATTTAATCTCAGACCTCTGCAGCTGTGCAAGTTGAGACAGTGGAACGGCGATCATTCCGATCTGTCAGAGCTGATATCCATGGGTGCGCAGACTCGGACTTCCGTCTCTTGGTGGATCCGTCCGGCCCTGTTGTCCATGGGGACATCCTTCTTGAGACCGTCCTGGGAAATTGTGACCACGGACGTCAGTCTGATGGGATGGGGAGCTGTTTGGGATGCCAGGATGCACAGGGAAGATGGTCTTGACTGGAGTCTCTTCCGATAAATATCCTGGAACTGCGAGCGATCTACAACGCTCTGAAGGCGTGGCTCTGTCTGGGGGAGTGCAACTTCATCAGGTTCCAGACGGACAACATTATCTTGGTGGCATACATCAACCACCAGGGGGGTACGAGGAGCTCCCTAGCTATGAGCCCATGGCTGTTCGCTCTCAGCGATCCACATCCCTTGAGTGGACAACTGGGAAGCAGACTTTCTCAGCAGACAAACATTTCATCCGGAAGAATGGTCGAGGGACCCCCAAGCGGAGCTGATAGATGCGTTGGCGGTACCTTGGGATTTCAGTCTAGTGTGAATTTTTCCTCCGTTACCACTTCTACCTCGTATACTGGCACGCATAAATCAGATGAGCATCGTCCATTCTGATTGCTCCTTCGTGGCCACGGAGGACGTGGTTTGCGGATCTGGTGGAAATGTCATCCTCTCCACCGTGGAGGTTTCCCTGTCGCAGGGGTCTGCTTGAACAGGGTCCTTTTCAACATCAGAATCTAGATTATCTGAGGCTGACTGCGTGGTGATTGAACGCCTAGTCCTAGCCAAGAGAGGTTTTTCTGAAACCGTGATTGATACTCTAGTTCAGGCAAGGAAGCCAGTCACTCGGCGCATCTACCATAAGGTGTGAAGAGTTTACTTGTCCTGGTGTGAGAGACATGAATATCCTTGGCACAAGGTGAAGGTATCCAGGATTTTGTCCTTTCTCCAGGAGGGTTTGTGGAAGGGTCTTGCCACTAGTTCCTTGAAGGGACAGAACTCGGCTCTATCTGTGTTGTTGCATAGGAAGTTCGCTGTGCTTTACTGACATTCAATCATTTGTTCAGGCCTTGTCTAGAATCAGGCCTGTCTTTAGGCAGTCTGCTCCCCCATGGAGCTTGAATTTGGTTCTTAAGGTTTTACAGAGGGCTCCGTTTGAGCCTATGCATTCTCTTGACATAAGGATCCTGTCTTGGAAGGTTCTTTTCCTGTTGGCCATCGCATCGGCCCGCAGAGTTTCCGAACTGGCGGCCTTGCAACATATGAGCCCCCTTATCTGGTTTTTAACGCGGATAAGGCTGTTCTTCGCACAGGCTTGGGTTTTCTTCCCAAGGTGGTGCCTGACGTAACATCAACCAGGAAATGGTTGTTCCTTCTTTTGTGCCCTGGCCCCTCTTCTTCTAAGGAGAGGCTACTTCATAATCTGGATGTGGTTTGTGCCTTGAAGTTCTATCTTCAGGCGACTAAAGATTTCAGGCAATCTAACCCTTTTTGTAGCGCAGGGGTCAGAGGGCCTCTGCTACTACTTTGCCTTTTTGGCTGAGGAGCTTGATCCACCTTGCCTATAAGTCGGCGGGACACAAGCCCCCTCAGAGGATTACGGCTCATTCCACTAGAGCAGTGGCTTCTTCTTGAGCCTTCAAAAATGAGGCTTCTATGGAGCAGATTTGTAAGGTGGTTACCTGGTGGTCCTTGCATATTTTCACAAAGTTTTACAAATTTGACGTCTTTGCTTCTGCGGAAGCTGTTTTTGGGAGAAAGGTTCTACAGGCTGTCGTGCCCTCAGTTTAAGGGTCTGCCTTTAGCCTCCCGGTTTCATTCAGTGTCCTCTAGATCTTGGGTATATGTTTCCCACTAGTAATGAATGAAGCTGTGGTCTCTCCTCCCCTTTAGATGGAAAACATAAATTATGCTTACCTGATTATTTTATTTCCATTGTGGGGAGGAGAGTCCACGGCTTATGCCCATATCTGCGGTGGATGGCCCTAAATTTAATGTTTTCTTCTGGCACCATTTATACCCTGATGTTTCTCCTACTGTTCCTTGTTCCCTCGGCAGAATGACTGGGGGATGAGGGGGTTGTCTTTGCCTCCTCCTGGTGGCCAGCTTCTTAATTCCCACTAGGAATGAATGAAGCCGTGGACTCTCCTGCCCACGATGGAAATAAAATTATCAGGTAAACATAATTTATGTTTTTCCTAGAGGAGATACATGGTGACTAGTACACATTCGGCTCATTAATACGCTGATCGTAGACGGACTTCCCATATCTAAGTGTGAGTATGGATATTGCTTTTTGTTAAACAGCATTTACTGTACCTAAGAAGTCCTTTCTTCTGTTGCTTTTGTTCCATATAACGCAACCAGATCTGATTGGGTGAACCATCCATTACACTTGAGTGCTGGAGCACTATAACCTATGGGCATTTTAAACAATATTATTCATTTTGATTGCTTTTTTTTTTTAATTGTATTTTACTGTGTATTCTGTGCAAGTAAATTTGGTGGTATTAATTTTGTGCAAGTATGTTTGGTGATTTTATTTTTAACTAGTAGTTGGCAGTCAGTGGTTTTTTTCACAAGCTTGTTGTGATTGTATGTTTGCCCTAAAACGTTTTTTTTCTTTTCTTTTGTGCAATCTATATTTTGTTTATTTTTGGTTTTCCGTATTAGGAAAGGGATTTCTTTCTGTATGGCTTGCTTGTGCATATTTTCATCCAGCACTAGACTTGTGTTATACTTAGTCTTTTTTTTCCCATTTAGTTCTTACCAGCAGGATTACTGGGGAAACTAGTATTTTCGATAAGACATTACCTATATGTAAATATGATATCAAACATCCAAGAGAAACTAAGATCTAGGGATGTTGATAAAGATACTATATTGTATAACATGATACATGAATTAGAGAAATATCTCTTTTTAGAAATGAAGCATAAATTAGAATGCACTTTTCCTGATATCTACATATTAGAGAAAAGGGCCCTAGGTGCCTTTGAAGAAAAGAGAATGTGATTTTAAAACAGAGAATGTCAATTTCTTTCATGCAAGTTACAAGAGTCCATGAGCTAGTGACATATGGGATATAAATTCCTACCAGGAAGGGGCAAAGTTTCCCAAACCTCATAATGCCTATAAATACTCCTCCCACCACACTTATTCCTCAGTTTTATAAACTTTGCCTCCTGTGGAGGTGGTGAAGTAAGTTTGTGCTTGATTTCTTCTATGATAGGCGCTTCTAAGCATTTTGAAGCCCAATTCCTCTGAGTACAGTGTTTGTCAGAGGGATGTGAAGAGAGTATCGCCTGTTGATTTCATGGTTTCACTCATGGGAAATCTTTTCAAAGGTTCTCTGTTATCTGTCGTAGGGATTCATTCTCTACCTCACTTTTCAGATCGACGATATACTCTTATACCATTACCTCTGCTGATATTTTTCAGTACTGGTTTGACTGTCTGCTATATGTGGATGAGTGTCTTCGGATTTCTCAGACTGATCCTGACTGATGTTACTGTAGAAACTAAGATGCCCTGAACACATTTCTTCAACAAGCTAAGTGTGTTTTTTATTGTCAAGCTGATTTTATTCTCTTCAGCTCAATTATGTGGCATTTATTTATCTTATTTAAAGGGACAGTCTAGTCAAAATTAAACTTTCATGATTCAGATAGGGCATGTAATTTTAAACAACTTTCCAATTTACTTCTATTATCTAATTTGCTCAATTCTTTAGATATCCTTTGCTGAAGAAATAGCAATGCACATGTGTGAGCCAATCTCACAAGGCCTTTATGTGCAGCAACCAATCAGCAGCTACTGAGCATATCTAGATATGCTTTTCAGCAAGTGATATCAAGAGAATGAAGCCAATTAGATAATAGAAGTAAATTAGAAAGTTGTTTAAAATGACATGCTCTTTCTAAATCACGAAAGAAAAAAATTGGGTTTCATGTCCCTTTAATGCTGATATTGTTTATATATGTACAAATACATTTGCTGTTTTTAATTTTTCAGTTTAATGTACCTGATTAATTCTGTAGATTTCACATGTTATTACTGCAATCATAAGAAGGCTATGACTGTTTTTGCGTCTTCAGATAAACTTATAAGGTCTTTCCAAAATTGTTATAAGATTTAATCAATTCTGTTTTGACCGACAGCATACTTAAAGAGACACTGAACTAAAATGTTTTCTTTCATGATTCAGATAGAGAATGACATTTAAGCAACTTTCTAATTTACTCCTATTATCAAATTTTCTTTATTCTCTTGATATCTTTATCTGAAGTGCAATAATGTAAGTTTAGATGCCGACCCATTTTTGGTGAACAACCTGGGTTGTCCTTGCTGATTGGTGGATATATTCATTCACCAATAGAAAAGTGCTGTCCAGAGGTCTGAACCAAGAAAAAAAGCTTAGATGCCTTCTTTTTCAAATAAAGATAGCAAGAGATGGAAGAAAAATTTATAATAGGAGTAATTAGAAAGTTGCTTAAAATTGCAAGCTCTATCTGAATAACAAAAGAAAAAAATTGGGTTCAGTGTCCCTTTAAGTTTATTCTACTGATGAGGGGTTTTTCGGCTCAAATGATCCTGCATCAGAGACTGTATTTGACAAAATCTTTTTTTTATTTTTGAACATTTTTTGTTCTTAAGGAAGTTTTGATTTGAATTTTAGGTATTAAGGGTCTAGTCCTCCTATTAAATATGTTATATTCATTTAAAGATTTCTTTAAATTGCTCCTGAGGTTTTGTTTCTATTCTAGATGCTATCTATGATATGTTTGCTAGAATGGTTTAAATCTGATTCCTTTTTGGGAATGTACTACTATTTCTATGGAAGTTAGTACTTATTTTCAGGATCTTTTTAAGTTTTAATCTTACCTTAAAAGAGCATATTTACATACTGTTTATATTCTTAGTTCAGCTATATCTATGAGTGGCATTGCTGCTCTCTACTTTATTGTTGGACAGTTAGTATAAGCAGTTTTCAGATTCTGAAGTATATAACTTCATTTACTTAAAAATGTATCCATTTTATTTATGATACTATATTTGTTGTCATTTAAGAATAATTTAAAATCTATGTTTTTAGCTTTTCTATTTAGAAGAGCTTCATGGTTTTGATCTTGAATTTTGACATGGTCTAAACATATTTTATTATCTCTATCTTATTAGGATAATAATTTGTTTTGATTTCTATTATCTCCACTATATCTGGAGGTAAGAGTTTTTTTTCAGCCCTACTTTTTGGCCCGTGATGTAGATCAGTTGGTAAATGCCCTGACTACAAAAGCTTGCTCTAAGATCCAAGAGTCACAGGTTCATATCCGGCAGGGTCGATGCAGGCCTTCGGCCTTTTGAGGTCAATAAAATGTGTACCATTTATTTGAGTAATAATATCTATTACTATTCAGCTGCCAATTTGGTTAACTCAGAGTGCAAGCGCTGAAAAAGCATTTTTTGAGTCCTACTAGAAGAAAAGCGCTATACAAATACTAGTTAATAAGACTGCATGAAGGTGCGGTTCTCAAACCAGTTCTTCTGTTGGGGAGCAGATTAAGTTATTTTTGGATGGATTCAGTCCAAAGTTTATAGAATATTATTCTTAGGGTTTTAAATAGATTTTTAGAATGAGACCTTCTATGGGAAGATTCTTTCTCATGTTTCAATACACTCTGTGAAGGTTCAGGTTTTTTCTGAAATATATTTCAGAACTGGAATTTTTTTCAGATGTGTTTGTACCAGTTCCTTAGCAGGAACAGGGTTTGGATTTCTATTCAAATCTATTCTTTGTCCCAAAGAAGGAAGATTAATTCAGACCAATCTTGGATCTGAAAGCTTTAAATTGTTTTTGTGAGTGTCCCAACTTTCAAGATGGCGACTATAAGGACTATTATGCCTTTTTTTCCATAATAGTTGTATGGGACTCTTATCCTCACATTCCAATTCATTCAGACCACTTTCGGTTTCTGAGATTCTCTTTTCTAGGCAAGCTTTTCCATTTGGTCTAGCGACGATTTTCGCTTTTCCATTTGGTCTAGCGACGGCTCCAATAATCTTTTCGAAGGTTCTCTTACACTTCTATCTGTAATCAGAGAGCAGCGTATTGCAGTGTTTTCCTTATTTTGGACGATATCTTGGTATTAGCTCAATCCTTTCATTTAGCAGAATCTCACGCAAATCAACTAGTGTTGTTTTTTTTCAAAGACATGGTTGGAGGATCAATTTAATTAAGAGTTTCGTGATTCCTCAGGCAAGGGTCACCTTTTTAGGTTTCCAGATAAAGTCAGTGTACATGAATCTGTCTTTAACAGTCAAGAAACAAATGAAATTAGTTTTAGCCTGTCTAAACCTTCAGTCTCTATTATTCCCTTCAGTGGCTATGTGCAGGGAAGTTTTCCAGTTTCATGACTGCAGCATTGGACGCGATCCCCTTTGTTCATTTTCTTATGAGACCTTTGCATGCTGAATCTATAGTGCAGGGATTATTCTCAGGTATCACAGTTGATATACTTAAATCCCAACACTCAACTCTCTCTGACTTGGTGGTTAGATCATCATAGTATTATTCAGGGGGCCTTCTTTGTTCGTCCTTCCTGGACTGTATTCTTACGGATGCAAGTTTTACAGGTTGGGGAGCTGGGGTTCGCTGACAGCACAAAGGGTTTGGAAACCTCAAGAGGCGAGGTTACCAATAATTATTTTAGAACTCTGTGCTGTCTTCAGAACTCTTCAGGCTTGGCCTCAATTTAAGAAAGACTGTTTCATTAGTTTTCAGACATACAATATCACAACTGTGGCATATGTCAATCATCAGGGAGGGACTCGCAGTCCTTTAGCGATGAAAAGAATACTTTTTTGGGCAGAATTCAACTCCTGTCTAATTTCTGCGATTTATATCCCAGGTGTAGACAATTGGGAGGTGGATTATCTCAGCCATCACACTTTACATCTAGGGGAGTGGTCTCTCCATCCAGATGTGTTTTTCAGATTGTAGAGATGTGGGGCCTTCCAGAAATAGTTCTGATGGTATCTCATCTAAACAAGAAATTTCCCAGATACCTTTCTAGGTTCAGGGATCCTCATGCGGAGATGGTGGTTACGTTAAAAGTTTCTTATTTTCTGCTTACATTTTTCCGCCTCATGGGTTTCTGGTAGCACCAGCATGCCTCACAGGTTTGGTATGTGGATCTTGTCCGGATGTCCAGTTGCCAGCCTTGGCCACTTCCTCCAAGGCCAGACTTTCTGTCTCAAAGGCCGTTTTTCCATCAGAATTTCAAATTGTTAAATTTGAAGGTATGGAATTTGAACGCTTAGTGCTTAGTAATAGAGGTGTCTCTGACTCCATGGTTAACACTGTTACAGGCTCATAAATCTGTTTCAAGAAAGATTTATCGGGTTTGGAAAACCTATATTTCATGGTGTTCTTTTCATAAATTCTCTTGGCATTCTTTAGAATTCCTAGATTTTTATAATTTCTTCAGGATGGTTTGGATAAGGTTTTGTCTGCATGTACTTTGAAGGGACACATCTCTGCTCTTTCTCTTTTATTTCATAAAAAGATTGCTAAACTTCCTGATATTCACTGTTTTGTTCAGGCTTTGGTTCGTATCAAAACTTATTAAATTAATTTCTCCTCCTTGGAGTTTTAATTTGGTTTTAAGGATTGTGCAGGCCCCTCCTTTTGAGCCTATGCATTCTTTGGATAATAAACTACTTTCTTGGAAAGTGTTGTTTCTTTTGGCTATCTCTTCTGATAGAAGCGTTTCTGAGTTATCAGCTGTCTTGTGAGCCTCCTTAGCTGATTTTCCATCAAGATAAAGCTGTTTTGCAGTCTTAATACAAATTTCTGTTTGTGAATTCTATGAACATTAGTAGGGAAATTGTTGTTCCTTCTTTGTGTCTAAATCCTAAGAATTCTCTGGAAAGATCTCTACATTCTTTTGATTTCAGAAAGACTTCTAGTCTATTTGTTGTTTTTTCTGGTTCCAGGAAAGGTCAGAAAGCCTTTGCCATTTCTTTGGCATCTTGGTTAAAGCTTTTGTGATTCACAAAGCTTATTTGGAGGTGGTGCAGTCTCCGTCTCTGAGAATTACAGTTCATTCTACTAGATCAGTCGTTTCTTCTTGGGCTTTTAAGAATGAAGCTTCGGTTGATCAGATTTGCAAAAGCAGCAACTTGGCTTTTTTTTGCATTCATTTACTAAATTTTACCATTTTGATATATTTGCCTCTTTTGAAGCAGTCTTTGGTAGAAACGTCCTTCAGGCAGCTGTCTCAGTTTGATTCTACTGCTTATGATTTAAGTTTTTTTGAAGTTTATAAGAAAAACTTAATTTTTGTTTGGATTTAATTTCTCAGCGGAAATAGCTTTTTTATCCCTCCCTCTCTAGTGACTCTTCTGTGGACTTCCACATCATGGGTATTTTATCCCATACATCACTAGCTCATGGATTTTTGCCACTTACATGAAAGAAAACATAATTTATGTAAGAACTTAACCTGATAAATTAATTTCTTTCATAGTGGCAAGAGTCCATGAGACTCACCCTTTTTTGTCGTGGTTATGGTTTTTTTGTATACAAGCACAATATTTTTTACAGTTCCTCTTTTTGCATGCTTTTTTACTCCTTTTTACACCTCACTACTTGGCTATTCGTTAAACTGAGGAATGAGTGTGGTGGGAGGTGTATTTATAGGCATTTTGAGGTTTGGGAAACTTTGCCCCCTTCTGGTAGGAATGTATATACCATACATCACTAGCTCATGGACTGAATTTATCAGGTAAGTTCTTGCATAAATTATGTTTTTAAGAAAAAATGGAGATAGATACTACTGTTAGCATTGATCAAACTAATGTCTCTAAATAAAGAATATAGAAATATACTTTTAGAAGTAGGAACAAATATTAAAACATTGGTAAATTAAACTCCTTTAAAGAAAGTAATGAGTATAAAGAGAAATAGAAAAAAATAACACATGCTGCAGATAAAGACGAAATAGTAGCTGTTAAAGGGACAGTCTACAATATAATTTTTATTGTTTTAAAAGATACATAATCCCTTTATTACCCATTTTCCAGTTTTGCATAACCAACAGTTATATTAATATACTTTTTACCTCTGTGATTACCTTGTATCTAAGCATCTTCTGACAGCTCCCTGATCACATGACTGTAACTATTTATTATCTATTGACTTGCATTTAGTACTGTGTTGTGCTAAATCCTAAATAACTCCCCGGGCGTGGACACAGTGTTATCTAGATGGCCCACATGAACTATCAGTCTCTTGTTGTGAAAAGCAATTAAAAAAGCATGTGACATCAGGCAGCCTTCAAGGGCTTAGAAATTAGCATATGAGTCTACCTAGGTTTAGTTTCAACTAAGAATATCAAGATAACAAAGCAAATTTGATGTTAAAAGTAAATTGGAAAGTTGATTAAAATTACAAGTCCTATCTGATTAATTAAAGTTTAATTTTGACTAGACTGTCCCTTTAAGAAAAAAAAATGCAAAGAGATATAGGAATGATTACACTTCAGTTGACAATAATAACAATGCTGATAATTATATTTCCCACTCTTGGAGATTTAATAAATTTAGACAACAAAGTTCAGATGATTTAAATAAGCGGGGGAACAATCCTAAACAACAAAAAGACCCTCTAACTCCCTAAAAAGGATCACTAACAGGTTGCCAAGTATTTCTACTTTGAATAGGAATGAATACCATCAGAAAAGAATTAGGAACCTGAACTCCAATAGGAATGAACACCACAAAAAAAGAAATAAGAAATCTGATGAATATGCACTGCTGCCTGTTTCATTCATGAGATTTTAATTTATTTTTGTTTCAATGCCCAGGGAAATATATATTTTAATTTGATGGATCTAAAAATACCTAATTTTGATCTTATGACCTAAAAATGTTTTCCTAATATTGTGTTTGAACCTACACAATAATAATTATATGTTCCCAGTGGTGCACATAGCTAGGGCCCTTAGGTATGAATGTGCAATCCTTTCTGTGTTCAAGGCAGAAAGGAGTTTACTATTGTAACATTTTCTATATACTGTAATGTATTCAGTTTCACGGAAATCACGTAGAATGGTTGGTTTAAAGGTTTAATAGAGCCACATTGTTTTGAATTTCTTAGTATTTACTTGTTTAATGCCATGTAAAAAGTGTGAAAGGATTGGTTTAAAGATGTAATTAAACCAAAACGTTTTAAACATAATGGTGTGTCTTTTTTTTTTTTTTTTCCTAAAACTTCAAAAATTCCTACATGACATTAAAACCTATGAAATCTTAAAACAAGTGTTTTTAAAAAATAAAAAAAAAACAGTAGGCGCAAAATACTGTAGTAAGTGAGGCCCATTGACCTGGTAGTCTTGAAGCCATCTGCATCACATCCAAATTGCAATTTCCTGTAATGGAATCCATTTCTAAATTTAGCTGTGCTTGACTCTCTGTGATGTTCACAACATTTTTGGGGGGAGGGAGAAGTTTTAGAAGTAGTGGCTCTACCTATATTTGTAATTAAAGGGACACTCACATTGTATTAAATTTTCATGATTCAGATACAGCATGTAATTTTAAACAACTTTCCAATTTACTTCCATTAAATAAAATGTGCACAGTCTTTTATATTTACACTTTTTGAGTCACCAGCTCCTACTGAGCATGTGCAAGAATTCACAGAATATACGTAAATGCATTTGTGATTGGCTGATTGCTATCACATGGTACAGGGGGAGTGGTAACTTTGAAATGTGTTATTAAAGAATCTACTACTCATTTGAAATTCAGAGTAAATGCTATTGCATTGTCTTGTTATCTTGCAGTTGTTGATTACGCAAATCTACTGTGTTTACTGGTCCTTTAAATAAAGGTAAAAATGGGGTTGAAGCGGGGGCGGAGCCAACGCCGATACTGAGCAGTCGCATGCTAGCATACCTCTAGCAACTTTTCATCTATAAATATGTAATAAATTGCTCAAATCAGCCTAACTGCCAAAATATCTTATAGCCAGAGAATCAGAGATCCTGAATGTGACATCTGGGAACCAGAAGGCGCCTGCAAATAGCAGAATTCCATTTCATAAATGAGACTGGCTTGCGTAGGCTGAATGAAGCAGCCATTTTTAAGACCCTGCAGGGGAAACAACGGAATACCTACGCAATGGCGCTTTTCAATCATACCTTTCTTGAAGAGCTACAATGCCTACTTAACAAACATTTTCTACGCCTGGAGGGGTGCTTGGAGGAAATGTTGGAAAAAAGTGTAAATGACAAAACACACCGCATTGCCCCAGCAACTCCGGCTGTCACCTTGATGTTACAATTTAAGGCCAGGCAGACGACTTGGGTGGCGGATGACTTAACTAACCCTGAGCCACAGCAGACAGTGACGGCCACACAGAATACTGCCAGTGAACCTTACCAACAGCGACAGATGAAGACAGTAAACTGGCAGCGAGGTAACGTAAGAGAGGATGGGAAGGTCACCACGAGCCATACTTACCCTGATCATCTAACAATAAAGGCTCTCAGCACAGACCTCTCAGTACAGACATCTGCAACAGTGAGAGCAGCATCGGCGGGCCACCCGGCTCGACATAAGGCACTCCACTTGAGGGTAGTGAAGCAGAATAGGAGTAGCGTGTCCCTTCAGATGAGACAACTTTGTAAGTTTACTCCAGAACCATCTCTGCAGTGGGCTATGGCTAAGCGCAGCGCAACACAGGACAAACTTGCAGCACTTCTACTGTGTTCCTTAAGAAGCCCTAACGATGTTAGCGGTCACACCGATATTTCACCCACAGTAGTAATATTTGACACTCCAGACTTACTGAACCTTAGGAAAGGAATTGGTTAATTTGGACACCGCTGCAGTGTCCCCAGCAAAGGAAACACCTCCACAGAGAATAAAGATGTGTTTTAGCCCAAATCTGGCCATCGCATTAGTGCTCTTGAGACAGGCCTGTTTATAAAAATTACACTCATTATTTGGAGGACTCCACCATGCTTTCCTTAGTATAGGCGTCACGCATTATATTGTGGACATGCACCTTTTATATGTATATAGTTTAGCACTGACACGAAATTGAGCTGCATGTCCTTTTGTTTGTCTCTTATGCTAACGTTTGACTGCTAATGTTTAAATATATTTTATTCTTAAAGTGTTCAATTTAGGGCAATGCCTTAACGTAATTATGTTTAGATGTCTGTGGCTCAGGATTCTTGTGTGGTTTAGCCTCATGTATTTCTATGAATGTTACACTGTCTTGTTGTTGCCCCACACCAGTTTTTTGTGTTCCTTAATACGAGAATAACAGCAATGCCTCAGAACCCAAGAGCAGATTGTACACTTATTCCTGTCTCCAGCCGCTGGGCTGTAAATAAGATTATACTAAATATCCTGCCCTTGTGGTCCACAAATAGTGACCACTAGTATCACAACGATAGGGGTAGCGTGTTGCCTTTAAACTCCACAGTAGGTGATGCATGTTTTCCCCTCTAGCTATTGGGTATTTATCTAATGTTAAGACATACTTAGGCCGGGTATAGGGCCCATACCTGGCCAGTAGAGTTTACTACGTTACACCATATTTAGACATGGTCACACTAATACCCTGTTTGCTTTAATAATCTAAGCACTACCGCATCCAACTGATCTACTGAGCTCTATCTTATTACATTCTGGCTAACAATCCCCTGTTGGGAGAATGATTTATGTGAACCCTAGTGACGGGCAACAATACCCATTTCTCCAACATTGGTGTGTCCGGTCCACGGCGTCATCCTTACTTGTGGGATATTCTCTTCCCCAACAGGAAATGGCAAAGAGTCCCAGCAAAGCTGGCCATATAGTCCCTCCTAGGCTCCGCCCACCCCAGTCATTCTCTTTGCCGTTGCACAGGCAACATCTCCACGGAGATGGTTAAGAGTTTTTTGGTGTTTAAATTGCTTAACATCCCTTTCAAAGGTAAAACTTTATTTGGACCAGAATTGAAAGAGATTATTTCAGACATCACTGGGGGAAAGGGCCACGCCCTTCCACAGGATAGGTCTTTTAAGGCTAAAAATAAGTCTAATTTTCGTCCCTTTCGCAATTTCAGGAACGGACCGGCCTCTAATTCTGCATCCTCTAAGCAA
This sequence comes from Bombina bombina, assembly GCF_027579735.1. Taxonomy (NCBI): domain Eukaryota; kingdom Metazoa; phylum Chordata; class Amphibia; order Anura; family Bombinatoridae; genus Bombina; species Bombina bombina. Next base: position 362,647,547 of record NC_069501.1, on the reverse strand, counting down.
GAGGGTAATGCCTCACAACCCAAACCAGCCTGGAAACCGATGCAAGGCTGGAACAAGGGTAAGCAGGCCAAGAAGCCCGCCACTGCTAACAAAACAGCATGAAGGAGTAGCCCCCGATCCGGGACCGGATCTAGTGGGGGGCAGACTCTCTCTCTTTGCTCAGGCTTGGGCAAGAGATGTTCAGGATCCTTGGGCGCTAGAAATAGTTTCTCAAGGTTATCTCCTGGAATTCAAGGAACTACCCCCAAGGGGAAGGATCCACATGTCTCACTTATCCTCAAACCAAATAAAGAGACAGGCATTCTTACATTGTGTAGAAGACCTGTTCCGACAAAGGAACAAGGAATGGGATTTTATTCCAATCTGTTCGTAGTTCCCAAAAAAGAGGGAACTTTCAGACCAATTTTGGATTTGAAGATCCTAAACAAATTTCTCAGGGTACCATCGTTCAAGATGGAAACCATTCAAACGATTCTACCCACTATCCAGGAAAGTCAATTTATGACTACCGTGGATCTAAAGGATGCGTACCTACATATTCCTATCCACAAAGAACATCATCAGTTCCTAAGGTTCGCTTTTCTGGACAAGCATTACCAGTTTGTGGCCCTCCCATTCGGGTTAGCCACTGCTCCAAGGATTTTCACAAAGGTGCTAGGGTCCCTTCTAGCGGTTCTAAGACCGAGGGGCATTGCAGTAGTACCTTACTTGGACGACATTCTAATACAAGCGTCGTCCCTGTCAAAAGCAAAGGCTCATACGGACATCGTTCTAGCCTTTCTCAGATCTCACGGATGGAAGGTGAACATAGAAAAAAGTTATCTGTCTCCGTCGACAAGAGTTCCCTTCTTGGGAACAATAATAGATTCCTTAGAAATGAGGATTTTTCTGACAGAGGTCAGAAAATCAAAACTTCTAAGCTCTTGTCAAGTGCTTCATTATGTTCCTCGTCCTTCCATAGCGCAGTGCATGGAAGTAGTAGGATTGATGGTTGCAACAATGGACATAGTTCCTTTTGCACGAATTCATCTAAGACCATTACAACTGTGCATGCTCAAACAGTGGAATGGGGATTATACAGACTTGTCTCCAATGATTCAAGTAGATCAAAAGACCAGAGATTCACTCCGTTGGTGGCTGACCCTGGACCATCTGTCCCAGGGAATGAGCTTCCGCAGACCAGAGTGGGTCATTGTCACGACCGACGCCAGTCTAGTGGGCTGGGGCGCGGTCTGGGAATCCCTGAAAGCTCAGGGTCTATGGTCTCGGGAAGAGTCTCTTCTCCCGATAAACATTCTGGAACTGAGAGCGATATTCAATGCTCTCAGAGCTTGGCCTCAACTAGCAAAGGCCAAATTCATAAGGTTCCAATCAGACAACATGACGACCTTTGCATATATCAATCATCAGGGGGGAACAAGGAGTTCCCTGGCGATGAAGGAAGTGACCAAAATAATTCAATGGGCGGAGGATCACTCCTGCCACCTGTCTGCGATCCACATCCCAGGAGTGGAAAACTGGGAGGCGGATTTTCTGAGTCGTCAGACATTCCATCCGGGGGAGTGGGAACTCCATCCGGATATCTTTGCCCAAATAATTCAATTATGGGGCATTCCAGACATGGATCTGATGGCGTCTCGTCAGAACTTCAAGGTTCCTTGCTACGGGTCCAGATCCAGGGATCCCAAGGCAACTATAGTAGATGCACTAGTAGCACCTTGGACCTTCAACCTAGCTTATGTATTTCCACCGTTTCCTCTCATTCCCAGGCTGGTAGCCAGGATCAATCAGGAGAGGGCCTCGGTGATCTTGATAGCTCCTGCGTGGCCACGCAGGACTTGGTATGCAGACCTGGTGAATATGTCATCTGCTCCACCATGGAAGCTACCTTTGAGACAGGACCTTCTTGTTCAGGGTCCATTCGAACATCCAAATCTGGTCTCCCTCCAGCTGACGGCTTGGAGATTGAACGCTTGATTCTATTGAAGCGTGGGTTTTCAGATTCTGTGATAGATACTCTGGTTCAGGCCAGAAAACCGGTAACTAGAAAAATTTACCATAAAATATGGAAAAAATATATCTGTTGGTGTGAATCCAAAGGATTCCCATGGAATAAGATAAAAATTCCTAAGATTCTATCCTTTCTATAAGAAGGTTTGGAGAAAGGATTATCTGCAAGTTCTCTAAAGGGACAGATCTCTGCTTTATCTGTCTTACTACACAAAAGACTGGCAGCTGTGCCAGATGTTCAAGCATTTGTTCAGGCTCTGGTTAGGATCAAGCCTGTTTACAGACCTTTGACTCCTCCCTGGAGTCTAAATCTAGTTCTTTCAGTTCTTCAAGGGGTTCCGTTTGAACCTTTACATTCCATAGATATTAAGTTACTATCTTGGAAAGTTTTGTTTTTGGTTGCAATTTCTTCTGCTAGAAGAGTTTCAGAGTTATCTGCTCTGCAGTGTTCTCCGCCCTATCTGGTGTTCCATGCAGATAAGGTGGTTTTGCGTACTAAGCCTGGTTTTCTTCCTAAAGTTGTTTCTAACAAAAATATTAACCAGGAGATAGTTGTACCTTCTTTGTGTCCGAATCCAGTTTCAAAGAAGGAACGTTTGTTACACAATTTGGACGTAGTCCGTGCTCTAAAATTCTATTTAGAGGCTACTAAAGATTTCAGACAAACATCTTCCTTGTTTGTTGTTTATTCTGGTAAAAGGAGAGGTCAAAAAGCGACTTCTACCTCTCTTTCCTTTTGGCTTAAAAGCATCATCCGATTGGCTTATGAGACTGCCGGACGGCAGCCTCCTGAAAGAATCACAGCTCACTCCACTAGGGCTGTGGCTTCCACATGGGCCTTCAAGAACGAGGCTTCTGTTGACCAGGTATGTAAGGCAGCGACTTGGTCTTCACTGCACACTTTTGCCAAATTTTACAAATTTGATACTTTTGCTTCTTCGGAGGCTATTTTTGGGAGAAAGGTTTTGCAAGCTGTGGTGCCTTCCGTTTAGGTAACCTGATTTGCTCCCTCCCTTCATCCGTGTCCTAAAGCTTTGGTATTGGTTCCCACAAGTAAGGATGACGCCGTGGACCGGACACACCAATGTTGGAGAAAACAGAATTTATGCTTACCTGATAAATTACTTTCTCCAACGGTGTGTCCGGTCCACGGCCCGCCCTGGTTTTTTTAATCAGGTCTGATTAATTATTTTCTCTAACTACAGTCACCACGGTACCATATGGTTTCTCCTATATATATTTCCTCCTGTCCGTCGGTCGAATGACTGGGGTGGGCGGAGCCTAGGAGGGACTATATGGCCAGCTTTGCTGGGACTCTTTGCCATTTCCTGTTGGGGAAGAGAATATCCCACAAGTAAGGATGACGCCGTGGACCGGACACACCGTTGGAGAAAGTAATTTATCAGGTAAGCATAAATTCTGTTTTCTCAACTAGCCCTTCCTTGAAGGTCCTCTTTAGTCCAGGTTCTAGTGCAACTCCCAGACCAGCTGTGGCGCTTTACTTACCTATCTTGCCTACCCTACTTACCTTATCACCTCCTCCCACAGTGTCATAACTCCTATTCCATGAGGGTGGGTGGTGTGGCTTCCCTAACCAATATTGCGCCGTAGTTTAACACAGTGTCTTCAGAGCAGGCAGGTCCTGCATTATTACTATTCCCATTTCATATTTGAGACACTGCCTCAGCTTAGGCGTTATTAATACATTTGCACATCTAATATACCCCCCAACACCACCTCACCCCCCACCCTCACCCTCACCCTCTCCTTTTTCTTTTTTAAAACACTCCTCCTAATTTAGGAGGATTAATGCAGCGACCTATCTAGCCTATATCGCTTCCTACCTACCTCTCTTATTCCTATAAATTACAGTGTTACATAACACTAACTATGCCATTTCTGGATGCATAATATACCTCCTATTTCGCAAATTTGTCCACCGCATGTAACTTACCACCTCCCCTCCCCCCTTAATATACCTCCTATTCCTAGGAGAGTGAATAATGTGGTTTTTCTCGTCGATACCACACCTTATTTCCCCCTTTTACAATTATATCTTGCACTACAAAATTGCATTGGTACTACTTTTCCTCCCAGGCTGTGCAGGATCGGTTAGTACTATCTTTTGCAGAGTTTTACTCACAGGTTTCTAACACTATACCACTTTGTTAAATTAAATTTACTTACTTAAGTGTGTTTTATACCAATCCTATAGCGCAATTATACTAAAAATCTGAGGTTTTCATGATGGGCCCGAAAGAGGCCTCTAACCTTTGGAGATACCTTCCGTTATAAATGTTTAATATAGTTTGTTATGAGGCTCAAGAGCAGCCCATTAGATTAACATGAAGGTTCTATAGTTTTTATTTTTTGGCATTCCTGTGAACTACTGTATTACTCGTCTTTTATCCATGTGGTAGATGAAGATGTTTTACGTCTTGCTTAGTGCGATAGAGACCACATGTACTGTTTATCAACCTAGAATTTACGTATTGTACCCTGTTATAAGCAAATCTATATTTCTATTGTATACTGCTGCAATTTTTTGTCTGTATGCCAACTTTTCACCTCAATAAAAATTTATTTAAAAAAATAAAAAATGGGGTTGAAGCTTATTTCGTGAAAACACTTTACTCAATATTCCTGCAATTCCATAATCTCTAAAAAGACACTTCCTTCACTGAATCGCAACCCATTTATTTCTCATGTCTCCTTTAATATCAAAGAAGATATATATATATATATATATATATATATATATTTCTTTCATGTAATTAGCAAGAGTCCATGAGCTAGTGACGTATGGGATATACATTCCTACCAGGAGGGGCAAAGTTTCCCAAACCTCAAAATGCCTATAAATACACCCCTCACCACACCCACAAATCAGTTTTACAAACTTTGCCTCCCATGGAGGAGGTGAAGTAAGTTTGTGCTAGATTCTTCGTTGATATGCGCTTCGCAGCAGGCTGGAGCCCGGTTTTCCTCTGTGTGCAGTGAATGTCAGAGGGATGTGAAGAGAGTATTGCCTATTTGAATTCAATGATCTCCTTCTACGGGGTCTATTTCATAGGTTCTCTGTTATCAGTCGTAGAGATTCATCTATTACCTCCCTTTTCAGATCGACGATATACTCTTATATATACCATTACCTCTACTGATTCTCGTTTCAGTACTGGTTTGGCTTTCTACTACATGTAGATGAGTGTCCTGGGTAAGTAAGTCTTATTTTTGTGACACTCTAAGCTATGGTTGGGCACTTTTATATAAAGTTCTAAATATATGTGTTTAAACATTTATTTGCCTTGATTCAGGATGTTCAACATTCCTTATTTCAGACAGTCAGTTTCATTATTTGGGATAATGCATTTGAATAATCAATTTTTCCTACCTTAAAATTTGACTTTTTTTCCTGTGGGCTGTTAAGCTCGCGGGGACTGAAAATGCTTCATTTTATTGCGTCATTCTTGGCGCTGACTTTTTTGGCGCAAAACATTTTTTCTTTGTCATTTCCGGCGTCATACCTGTCGCCGGAAGTTGCGTCATTTTTTTTTACGTTTTTGCGCCAAAAATGTCGGCGTCACTGGATGTGGCGTCATTTTTGGCGCTTAAAGCATTTAGGCGCCAAATAATGTGGGCGTCTTTTTTGGTGCTAAAAAATCTGGGCGTCATTATTGTCGGCACATTATTTAAGTCTCATTGTTTATTTGCTTCTGCTTGCTAGAAGCTTGTTCATTGGAATTTTTTCCCATCCCTGAAACTGTCATTTAAGGAATTTGATCAATTTTGCTTTATATGTTGTTTTTTCTATTACATATTGCAAGATGTCTCAGATTGACCCTGAATCAGAAGATACTTCTGGAAAATTGCTGCCTGATGCTGGATCTACCAAAGATAAGTGTATCTGTTGTAAACTTATGGTAACTTATGAATGTCATGACAAACTTGTTAATGCAGATAAGATTTCCTTTAGTAATGTTCCATTACCTGTTGCTGTTCCATCAACATCTAATATTCAGGGTGTTCCTGTTAACATAAGAGATTTTGTTTCTAAATCTATTAAGAAGGCTATGTCTGTTATTCCTCCTCCTAGTAAACGTAAATAGTCTTTTAAAACTTCTCATTTTTCAGATGAATTTTTAAATGAACATCATCATTCTGATTCTGATAATGATTTTTCTGGTTCAGAGGATTCTGTTTCAGAGGTTGATACTGATAAATCTTCATATTTATTTAAAATGGAATTTATTCGTTCTTTACTTAAAGAAGTCTTAATTGCATTAGAAATAGAGGAATCTGGTCCTCTTGATACTAAATCTAAACGTTTGAATACAGTTTTTAAATAATTTGGGTAATTCATTTACTCCTTCTAAACGGTTTAAGCAATTATATCCTGTGCCATCTGACAGATTAGAGTTTTGGGACAAAATCCCTAAGGTTGATGGGGCTATCTCCACTTTTGCTAAACGTACTTCTATTCCTACGGCAGATAGTACTTCCTTTAAGGATCCTTTAGATAGGAAAATTGAATCCTTTCTAAGAAAAGCTTACTTATGTTCAGGTAATCTTCTTAGACCTGCTATATCTTTGGCGGATGTTGCTGCAGCTTCAACTTTCTGGTTGGAAGCTTTAGCACAAGTTACAGATCATAATACTCATAGCATTGTTAATATTCTTCAACATGCTAATAACTTTATTTGTGATGCCATCTTTGATATCATTAGGGTTGATGTCAGGTATATGTCTCTAGCTATTTTAGCTAGAAGAGCTTTATGGCTTAAAACTTGGAATGCTGATATGTCTTCTAAGTCAACTTTGCTTTCCCTTTCTTTCCAAGGTAATAAAATTGTTTGGTTCACAGTTGGATTCTATTATTTCAACTGTTACTGGGGGGGAAAGGTACTTTTTTACCACAGGATAAAAAATCTAAAGGTAAATTTAGGTCTGCTAATCGTTTTCGTTCCTTTCGTCACAATAAGGAACAAAAATCTGATCCTTCCCCTACAGGAGCAGTATCAGTTTGGAAACCATCTCCAGTCTGGAATAAATCCAAGCCTTTTAGGAAGCCAAAGCCAGCTCCCAAGTCCACATGAAGGTGCGGCCCTCATTCCAGCCCAGCTGGTAGGGGGCAGATTATGATTTTTCAAAGAAATTTGGATCAATTCGATTCACAATCTTTGGATTCAGAATATTGTTTCACAAGGGTACAGAATAGGCTTCAAGATAAGGCCTCCTGCAAGAAGATTTTTTCTTTCCCGTGTCCCAATAAATCCAGTGAAGGCTCAAGCATTTCTGAAATGTGTTTCAGATCTAGAGTTGGCTGGAGTAATTGTGCCAGTTCCAGTTTTGGAACAGGGGCTGGGGTTTTACTCAAATCTCTTCATTGTACCAAAGAAGGAGAATTCCTTCAGACCAGTTCTGGATTTAAAAATATTGAATCGTTATGTAAGGATACCAACATTCAAAATGGTAACTATAAGGACTATTCTGCCTTTTGTTCAGCAAGGGCATTATATGTCCACAATAGATTTACAAGATGCATATCTGCATATTCCGATTCATCCAGATCACTATCAGTTTCTGAGATTCTCTTTTCTAGACGAGCATTACCAGTTTGTGGCTCTGCCGTTTGGCCTAGCAACAGCTCCAAGGATTTTTACAAAGGTTCTCGGTGCCCTTCTATCTGTAATCAGAGAACAGGGTATTGTGGTATTTCCTTATTTGGACGATATCTTGGAACTTGCTCAGTCTTCACATTTAGCAGAATCTCATACGAATCGACTTGTATCGTTTCTTCGAGAACATGGTTGGAGGATCAATTTATCAAAGAGTTCGTTGATTCCTCAGACAAGGGTAACCTTTTTAGGTTTCCAGATAGATTCAGTGTCCATGACTCTGTCTCTGACAGACAAGAGACGTCTAAAATTGGTTTCAGCTTGTCGAAACCTTCAGTCTCAATCATTCCCTTTGGTAGCCTTATGCATGGAAATTCTAGGTCTTATGAATGCTGCATCGGACGCGATCCCCTTTGCTCGTTTTCACATGCGACCTCTTCAGCTCTGTATACTGAACCAGTGGTGCAAGGATTATACAAAGATATAACAATTAATATCTTAAAAACTGATTGTACGACACTCTCTAACGTGGTGGACCGACCATCATCGTTTTGTTCAGGGGGCTTCTTTTGTTCTTCCGACCTGGACTGTGATCTCAACAGATGCAAGTCTGACAGGTTGGGGAGCTGTATGGGGGTCTCTGACAGCACAAGGGGTTTGGGAATCTCAGGAGGCGAGATTACCAATGAACATTTTGGAACTCCGTGCGATTTTCAGAGCTCTTCAGTCGTGGCCTCTTCTAAAGAGAGAGTCGTTCATTTGTTTTCAGACAGACAATGTCACAACCGTGGCATATGTCAATCATCAAGGAGGGACTCACAGTCCTCTGGCTATGAAAGAAGTATCTCGAATACTTGTATGGGCGGAATCCAGCTCCTGTCTAATTTCTGCGGTTCATATCCCAGGTATAGACAATTGGGAAGCGGATTATCTCAGTCGCCAAACATTACATCCGGGCGAATGGTCTCTTCACCCAGAGGTATTTCTTCAGATTGTTCAAATGTGGGGACTTCCAGAAATAGATCTCATGGCTTTTCATCTAAACAAGAAGCTTCCCAGGTATCTGTCCAGATCCAGGGATCCTCAGGCGGAAGCAGTGGATGCATTGTCACTTCCTTGGAAGTATCATCCTGCCTATATCTTTCCGCCTCTAGTTCTTCTTCCAAGAGTGATTTCGAAGATTCTAAAGGAGCGTTCATTTGTTCTGATGGTGGCTCCAGCATGGCCTCACAGGTTTTGGTATGCGGATCTTGTTCGGATGGCTTCTTGCCAACCGTGGACTCTTCCGTTAAGACCAGACCTTCTATTGCCAGGTCCTTTTTTCCATCAGGATCTCAAATCCTTAAATTTGAAGGTATGGAGATTGAACGCTTGATTCTCAGTCATAGAGGTTTCTCTGACTCCGTCATTAATACTATGTTACAGGCTCGTAAATCTGTGTCTAAGAAGATATATTATCGAGTCTGGAAGACTTACATTTCTTGGTGTTCTTCTCATCATTTTTCTTGGCATTCTTTTAGAATTCCTAGAATTTTACAGTTTCTTCAGGATGATTTGGATAAAGGTTTGTCTGCAAGTTCCTTGAAAGGACAAATCTAAGCTCTTTTTGTTCTTTTTCACAGAAAGATTGCTAATCTTCCTGATATTCATTGTTTTGTACAGGCTTTGGTTTGTATAAAACCTGTCATTAAGTCAATTTCTCCTCCTTGGAGTTTGAATTTGGTTCTGGGGGCTCTTCAAGCTCCTCCGTTTGAACCTATGCATTCGCTGGATATTAAATTACTTTCTTGGAAAGTTTTGTTTCTTTTGGCCATCTCTTCTGCTGGAGGAGTCTCTGAATTATCTGCTCTTTCTTGTGAATCTCCTTTTCTGATTTTTCATCAGGATAAGGCGGTTTTGCGAACTTCATTTAAATTTTTACCTAAGGTTGTGAATTCTAACAACATTAGTAGAGAAATTGTGGTTCCTTCGTTGTGTCCTAATCCTAAGAACTCTAAGGAAAGATCGTTGCATTCTTTGGATGTAGTTAGAGCTTTGAAATATTATGTTGAAGCTACTAAAGATTTCCGAAAGACTTCTAGTCTATTTGTTATCTTTTCTGGTTCTAGGAAAGGTCAAAAGGCTTCTGTCATTTCTTTGGCATCTTGGTTAAAATCCTTGATTCATCATGCTTATGTCGAGTCGGGTAGAACTCCGCCTCAAAGGATTACAGCTCATTCGACTAGGTCAGTCTCTACTTCCTGGGCATTTAGGAATGAAGCTTCGGTTGATCAGATTTGCAAAGCAGCAACTTGGTCTTCTTTGCATACTTTTACTAAATTCTACCATTTTTATGTGTTTTCTTCTTCTGAAGCAGTTTTTGGTAGAAAAGTACTTCAGGCAGCTGTTTCAGTTTGATTCTTCTGCTTATAATTTCAGTTTTTTTCATTATAAGATTTAAACTTTATTTTGGGGTGTGGATTATTTTTCAGCGGAATTGGCTGTCTTTATTTTATCCCTCCCTCTCTAGTGACTTTTGCGTGGAAGATCCAAATCTTGGGTATTCATTATCCCATACGTCACTAGCTCATGGACTCTTGCTAATTACATGAAAGAAAACATAATTTATGTAAGAACTTACCTGATAAATTCATTTCTTTCATATTAGCAAGAGTCCATGAGGCCCACCCTTTTTTGAGGTGGTTATGTTTTTTTTGTATAAAGCACAATTATTCCAATTCCTTATTTTATATGCTTTCGCACTTTTTTCTTATCACCCCACTTCTTGGCTATTCGTTAAACTGATTTGTGGGTGTGGTGAGGGGTGTATTTATAGGCATTTTGAGGTTTGGGAAACTTTGCCCCTCCTGGTAGGAATGTATATCCCATACGTCACTAGCTCATGGACTCTTGCTAATATAAAAGAAATGAATTTATCAGGTAAGTTCTTACATAAATTATGTTATATATAGTCATCCAAAAGTAAAAAAGCACTCACCGGGTCTTTATGCAAACAAGTAGTTTAATGTGACGTTTCGGGGTGACAACTTTTTAGAGTGCTTTTTTACTTTTGGATGACTGTATTATACTTTTAAAAGCACCCCGGGCATTTTGGATTTCCATATTGGATGTTACTTTGAGTGCTTATACCTCCTTGGATATATATATATATATATATATATATATATATATATATATATATATATATACACATACACCGTAATAGGTGGGATCAGACTAATATACTATAGGATAGTTCTACTCTGTGCTAAAAAGAAGCTGAACCCAGGCTATAAATCAACATAGAACAGGCTAACAAGTTATTGAGCTGGTTGTTCGTTCCTGTGAGTGCGTTGCCTTTTTTGGTGTTGCACCCGTGTTTGAAATTTAGGCAATGGAACATTCTTATTATACATCTAACAATACTTTATAATATATGTACTATATCATTGTCCACAAGAACCATACAAATAACTGTTTCTCCATGCTCTTGTCTGTTTTAACATGGGTAAATATTTCTATTGCAGAAAACCAGAGCTACCTAATTTTGTGGCGCTATAAAAATAAATAATAATAAAATGTAGCAGCACATTATTACTTTGTTTATTTTGCCATTAAAGGGACAGTAAACACCAGAATTGTTGTTGTTTAAAAAGGTAGATAATCCCTTTATTACCCATTCCCCAATTTTGCATAACCAACACAGTTATAATAATATATTTTTTACCTCTGTGATTACCTTGTATCTATGGCTCTGCAAACTGTCCCCATATTTCAGTTCTTTTAACTGACTTGCATTTTTAGCTAATCAGTGCTTGCTCTTAGGAGCTTCACGTGCCTGAGCTCAATGTTATCTATATGAAACACATGAACTATTGCCCTCTAGTGGTAAAAAACTGTCAAAATGCTTTCAGATTAGAGGTGGCCTTCAAGGTCTAAGAATTTAGCATATATACCTCCTAGATTTAGTTTTTAACTAAGAATACCAAGAGAACAAAGCAAAATTGGCAATAAAAGTAAATTGTAAAGTTGTTTAAAATGACATGCCCTATTTAAATCATGAAAGTTTTTTTTTTTTTTACTTGACTGTCCCTTTAATATCCTAGCAAACAGAGCTTTTTTAAAAAAAAAAAATGCTGTAATTTTCAGGTTCCCTAGAGTAATATTTTTAAAAAGGTTGGTCATTTACGGTGCTTTCTCAACTATAACTTATTTAAACTGGGTTGCATTTTATGCATTGTTTGTAAACGTTTTGTTAATTTTGTAATTCAGCATTTATCATTGTTGCCAATCAAGTGGTATTACGAAGTAGTCGGGTGGGGGGCAGTTTCTAATATTTTCTGCTATCCAAAGCACAAATTGCATAGGTAGCATAAAGTGTTTTCATTATAGTCTGTGTAATAAACATTAAAAACATTTTTAATACTAGTTCATTTTAGCTTAATATTGGCAAAAATGTTACCGAGATGGTCAGTAAAATCAGCCGGGTGGGGCACCCATTAAAAAGATCCTGGGGAGAAGCTTAATCTTACATCTCCAAATTCATTTCAGGAAAGAACCAGTTTGCCAAATCCTTATTCAGATTTTTTTTCCCCATTACTTCCTTGAGACAGCTATTACAACAGGAAACTTTCCCTTTGTTTGCATTAGCATTGAACAGTTTTGCAAGTAGATTTCCTAAAGCATTGATTTCTGCTTGTTAGCACAAAATAAAGCTTCAGTGGCTCTGCTTAAAAAGAAGATAGTTTCCTTTAAATTATTTAAAAGCATTGTCTATTTGTACTGACCCATCTGAGAATTATGTATATATTTAATGATTGAACTGTACTTGATTGTATTATTTTTGTAATTTCAGCTTTATGATAAAATTAATACAAAGTCTTCACCACAAATCAGGAATCCTCCAAGTGATGCAGTACAGCGAGCCAAAGAGGTAATGAACTTTTGATTGTATTTAATTGTAGCGCTACTTTATTTTCTTTATACTTGTATTTTGTATTTCTAACCAAATTTTATCTTATTTCTGCTTGTTCTACAAACCATCAAGACACAATACTAAACAAATGGTTAAGATTTATATAGACTTTTTATTTGCCTATTTTTGAGGGAAACTATCTGATTGCCCAAAACATCAGTATAACAGACCAGAAGCTATTCAAGCTATTTGAATATTAGCTTGTTGTTTAAATGTATATGAAACACAGCACTTTGTTTCATGCTTCAAATAGAGCATAAATTGTACTTCTGCTATCAACTTTTATTTATTCTCTTGGTATCCCTTGTTAAAGAAGCAGCAATGCATTTCTGGGCACTAGCTGAACACATCAGGTGAGCCAATGACAAAAGGCATATATGTGGAGCCACCAATCAGCAGCTCAATTGTCATAATGCATTGCTGCTCCTGAACCGACCTAGGTATGCTTTTTAACCATGAATACTAAGGGAACAAAACAAATTAGATTATAGAAGTAAATTGAAAAGTTATTTTAAAACTGCTTGTTCTATCTGAATCATGAGTTTTTAATTTTCAATTCACTGTCCCTTTAAAGTGATTTGTAAAGTTTACATGCTTTAAAATCAGGTCCGTAATTAATCTAATCGATATTTTACAGAAACTTTAATTGATCACTTATAATTAATATGTGCTATAACTTTTTAATCTAGCCGTGCCATTCTAATACCCTGTGCTCTGGCTTTGAACTGTTCTCCAATCAGTGCTCCAGCCATACTCCACTTACACATTATTTTTTTTTGTAGCTAGAGCGCCGATTGAAGAACAGTCAAAACAATTAGATCACAAGGAAAAATATTTTTTAAGTGGGCGGCCCGGAGCGTGGGGTATTAGAATTGCACAGCTAGATTAAAACGTAAGTTCTAGTGCATCTTTATTAGAAGTGATCAATGAAAGTCTGTCTAAAATATTACTTAGATGGCGGACCTGATTTTAAAACATGTAAATTTTACCATCACTTTAGTCTGCATTGGTATTTATTATTGTACACACAGTACATCAGACAGCATTCACAATGTTCTTAGGTGTGTTCTGCTTGTACACGTCCGTAAAACCCTCTTGCATGTGATCTATACATTTTTAGAAACATTCTCTTCGTGAATTTTAAGAAACATTCTCTTCATGAAAATTAAACGTTCATGATTCAGATAGAACATTCAGTTTAGTTCCATTTTCAAACTGCACAAGTTTTTTTTTTTATAGCAAAATATGCACACTTTGAGGCACTAGTTCCTGCTGAGCATGTACAAGATTGCACTAACCTATATTTTAAATAAAAAGGCAATCTTTTTTGCACAATCTATTGTGTTTTTTTGTAGTGCATAAACTTGCTAGTAAACCTTCTTAAGAGTGTTACAGAACACAGGTAAATAATCCCACACGTTCAGCTAAAAAAGGACAGATATGTGTGAGGGTTAGGCTTGTGAAGCTATGTGTATTTCCAATTTTTTAGAACTGAAAAAAAAACACAATTTTCATTCTTAAATTACAGAAAAGGGGACTAATTATTTGTATATTTTGTATTCCACATGATCAAATTTTATATTACAGACTGTGTTTATGGTCAGGTAATTTGGATTCACTCAAGCTCACTTCTTTTTGCTTTTGTGTTTTAAAAATTAGGCTGCAAATTTCCTAAACCATCTATTTGATTTAGAGGGTCATGATTTTTTGCTTTCTTTCACGATTTAGATAAAGCATGCATTTTTACACAACTTTCCAATTTACTTCTATTATCTAATTTGTTTTCTTTTCTTAATAAGTATACCAAGGTATGCTCAGAAGCTGCGGGATTGTTGGTTGCACGTATATGCCTCTTGTTGTTTGCTTCCAGCTAGCTCCCAGTAGTGCATTACTGCTCCTTCCAAGTACACAAAGAGAACTGAGCAAATTAGATAATAGAAGTCAATTGGAAAGCGGTTAACAATTATATTCCATCACTACATGTGTCGGTGATATAATCATGGATATTTGGCACATGAAAACTAAAATTCACATAATCCTCATAGTTGTAAACCTGTAAATATTTATTTTCATTTTAAAGTAACTCTCTTGCCCTTCTGTCACTTGTAGGTTTTGGAAGAAATATCATGTTACCCTGAAAACAATGATGCAAAAGAGCTAAAGCGCATTCTAACACAACCTCATTTTATGGTAAGCAAGAATTCCGATGAAATTTGTATGTTTTAATCTCATAATAATTTCCTTTTACCCTCTAATAGCCTAGTCACCAAATGAGTAAGCCCTGTTTTTTTGGGGGAAATTGGTGGAACAAAAGAAATGCTAACTTTCTTTACAATGTGCTCTTGTCACTGGGCCTTATTGTTTGTGGATAAGTATGTGTGTGTGTATATGTATATGTATATATATATATATATATATATATATATATATATATATATATATATATTTGCAACTTGCTGGATTTTGAAAAATAATCTTTTGTTTTATTCAGACATGATAAACATGGTGACGTTTCGGGGTACGCAGACCCCTTCCTCAGACCCCCTTCCTCTGCGTACCCCGAAACGTCACCATGTTTATCATGTCTGAATGAAACAAAATGATTATTTCTCTAAATCCAGCTAGTGCAGTCCCTCATTGTAATTATAAAGATTATTCTGATTTTGCACCCTGGTTGCTGACTGTTTTGAAGTGGGAGTGCAGATACAGGAGGAGTTTTTATTTATTTATATATATATATATATATATATATATACTAGTCCTAAAGCCCGTTCACACGGGCCATTTTTTGAAGTACAGAGGTCCCACCTCTTGCGCTCTCTCCCTCCCCCTCTCTTTTGCTCTCTCCCTCCCCCTCTCTTTTGCTCTCTCCCTCCCCCTCTCTTTTGCTCTCTCCCCCTCTCTTTTGAGCTTTCTCTCTCCCCCTCTCTTTTGAGCTTTCTCTCTCCCCCCTCTCTTTTGAGCTCTCTCTCTCCCGCCCTCTCTTTTGCGCTCTCTTTCTCTCCCCCTCTCTTTTGAGCTTTCTCTCTCCCCCCTCTCTTTTGCGTTCTCTCTCCCCCCTCTTTTGCGTTCTCTCTCCCCCCTCTCTTTTGAGCTCTCTCCCCCTCTCTTTTGAGCTCTCTCCCCATCTCTTTTGAGCTCTCTCTCTCCCCCTTCTCTTTTGCGCTCTCTCTCTCTCCCCCTTCTCTTTTGCGCTCTCTCTCTCTCCCCCTTCTCTTTTGCGCTCTCTCTCTCCCCCTTCTCTTTTGCGCTCTCTCTCTCCCCCTTCTCTTTTGCGCTCTCTCTCTCCCCCCTTCTCTTTTGCGCTCTCTCTCTCCCCCCTTCTCTTTTGCGCTCTCTCTCCCCCCTCTCTTTTGCGCTCTCTCCCCCCTCTCTTTTGGGCTCTCTCTCCCCCCTCTCTTTTGCGCTCTCTCCCCCTCTCTTTTGCGCTCGCTCTCTCCCCCCCTCTCTTTTGCGCTCGCTCTCTCCCCCCTCTCTTTTGCGCTCTCTCCCCCTCTCTTTTGCGCTCTCTCTCCCCCTCTCTTTTGCGCTCTCTCTCCCCCTCTCTTTTACGCTCTCTCTCCCCATCTTTTGCGCTCTCTCTTCCCCCTCTTTTGCGCTCTCTCTCCCCCTCTCTTTTGCGCTCTCTTTCTCTCCCCCTCTCTTTTGAGCTTTCTCTCTCCCCCCTCTCTTTTGCTTTCTCTCTCCCCCCTCTCTTTTGCTTTCTCCCTCCCCCCTCTCTTTTGCTTTCTCCCTCCCCCCTCTCTTTTGAGCTCTCTCCCCATCTCTTTTGAGCTCTCTCTCTCCCCCTTCTCTTTTGCGCTCTCTCTCCCCCTTCTCTTTTGTGCTCTCTCTCTCTCCCCCTTCTCTTTTGCGCTCTCTCTCTCTCTCCCCCTTCTCTTTTGCGCTCTCTCTCTCTCTCCCCCTTCTCTTTTGCGCTCTCTCTCTCTCCCCCTCTCTTTTGCGCTCTCTCTCTCCCCCTCTCTTTTGCGCTCTCTCTCTCCCCCTCTCTTTTGCGCTCTCTCCCCCTCTCTTTTGCGCTCTCTCTCTCCCCCTCTCTTTTGCTCTCTCTCTCTCCCCCTCTCTTTTGCTCTCTCTCTCTCTCCCCCTCTCTTTTGCTCTCTCTCTCTCTCACCCTCTCTTTTGCTCTCTCTCTCTCTCCCCCTCTCTTTTGCTCTCTCTCTCTCTCCCCCTCTCTTTTGCTCTCTCTCTCCCCCCCTCTCTTTTGCTCTCTCTCTCTCCCCCTCTCTTTTGCGCTCTCTCTCTCCCCCTCTCTTTTGCGCTCTCTCTCTCCCCTCTCTTTTGCGCTCTCTCTCCCCCTCTCTTTTGCGCTCTCTCTCCCCCTCTCTTTTGCGCTCTCTCTCTCCCCCTCTCTTTTGCGCGTTTGCGCTCACTCCCCCTCTCTTTTGCGCTCTCTCCCCTCCCCTCTCTTTTGCGCTCTCTCTCCCCCCTCTCTTTTGCGCTCTCTCTCTCCCCCTCTCTTTTGCGCTCTCTCTCTCCCTCTCTCATTTGCGCGCTCTCTCCCCCTCTCTTTTGCTCTCTCTCTCCCCCTCTCTTTTGCTCTCTCTCTCTCCCCCTCTCTTTTGCGCTCTCTCTCCCCCTCTTTTTTGCGCGCTCTCTCTCTCCCCCTCTCTTTTGCGCTCACTCCCCCTCTCTTTTGCGCTCTCTCTCCCCCCTCTCTTTTGCGCTCTCTCTCTCCCCCTCTTTTGTGCTCTCTCTCTCCCCCTCTTTTGCGCTCTCTCTCTCCCCCTCTCTTTTGCTCTCTCTCTCTCTCCCCCTCTCTTTTGCGCTCTCTCTCTCCCCCTCTTTTGCGCGCTCTCTCTCTCTCCCCCTCTCTTTTGCGCTCTCTCCCCCTCTCTTTTGCATCTCTCTCTCCCCCTCTCTTTTGCACTCTCTCTCCCCCTCTCTTTTGCGCTCTCTCTCTCCCCCTTTCTTTTGCGCTCTCTCTCCCCTCTCTTTTGCGCTCTCTCTCCCCCTCTCTTTTGCGCTCTCTCTCTCCCCTTCTCTTTTGCTCTCTCTCTCTCCCCCTCTCTTTTGCTCTCTCTCTCTCTCCCCCTCTCTTTTGCTCTCTCTCTCTCTCCCCCTCTCTTTTGCTCTCTCTCTCTCCCCCTCTCTTTTGCTCTCTCTCTCTCCCCCTCTCTTTTGCTCTCTCTCTCTCTCACCCTCTCTTTTGCTCTCTCTCTCTCTCTCTCCCTCTCTCTTTTGCTCTCTCTCTCCCCCTCTCTTTTGCGCTCTCTCTCTCCCCCTCTCTTTTGCGCTCTCTCTCTCCCCCTCTCTTTTGCGCTCTCTCTCCCCCTCTCTTTTGCGCTCTCTCTCTCTCCCCCTCTCTATTGCGCTCTCTCTCTCCCCCTCTCTTTTTTGCGCTCTCTCTCTCTCCCCCTCTCTTTTGCGCTCTCTCCCCCTCTCTTTTGCGCTCTCTCTCTCTCCCCCTCTCTATTGCGCTCTCTCTCTCCCCCTCTCTTTTTTGCGCTCTCTCTCTCTCCCCCTCTCTATTGCGCTCTCTCTCTTCCCCTCTCTTTTGCGCTCTCTCTCCCCCTTTCTTTCTTTCATGTAATTAGCAAGAGTCCATGAGCTAGTGACGTATGGGATATACATTCCTACCAGGAGGGGCAAAGTTTCCCAAACCTTAAAATGCCTATAAATACACCCCTCACCACACCCACAAATCAGTTTTACAAACTTTGCCTCCTATGGAGGTGGTGAAGTAAGTTTGTGCTAGATTCTACGTTGATATGCGCTCCTCAGCAGGTTGGAGCCCGGTTTTCCTCTCAGCGTGCAGTGAATGTCAGAGGGATGTGAGGAGAGTATTGCCTATTTGAATGCAATGATCTCCTTCTACGGGGTCTATTTCATAGGTTCTCTGTTATCGGTCGTAGAGATTCATCTCTTACCTCCCTTTTCAGATCGACGATATACTCTTATAAATATACCATTACCTCTGCTGATTTTCGTTTCAGTACTGGTTTGGCTTTCTACAAACATGTAGATGAGTGTCCTGGGGTAAGTAAGTCTTATTTTCTGTGACACTCTAAGCTATGGTTGGGCACTTTTTTATAAAGTTCTAAATATATGTATTCAAACATTTATTTGCCTTGACTTAGGATGTTCAACATTCCTTATTTTCAGACATTCAGTTTCATATTTGGGATAATGCATTTGAATCAATCATTTTTTCTTACCTTAAAAAATTTGACTTTTTCCCTGTGGGCTGTTAGGCTCGCGGGGGCTGAAAATGCTTCATTTCTCCAACATAGGTGTGTCCGGTCCACGGCGTCATCCTTACTTGTGGGACATTCTCCTCCCCAACAGGAAATGGCAAAGAGCCCAGCAAAGCCGGTCACATGATCCCTCCTAGGCTCCGCCTTCCCCAGTCATTCTCTTTGCCGTTGTACAGGCAACATCTCCACGGAGATGGCTTAGAGTTTTTTAGTGTTTAACTGTAGTTTTTATTATTCAATCAAGAGTTTGTTATTTTAAAATAGTGCTGGTATGTACTATTTACTCTGAAACAGAAAAGAGATGAAGATTTCTGTTTGTAAGAGGAAAATGATTTTAGCAACCGTTACTAAAATCGATGGCTGTTCCACACAGGACTGTTGAGAGGAATTAACTTCAGTTGGGGGAACAGTGAGCAGACTTTTGCTGCTTGAGGTATGACACATTCTAACAAGACGATGTAATGCTGGAAGCTGTCATTTTCCCTATGGGATCCGGTAAGCCATTTTTATTACAGAGTAAATAAGGGCTTCACAAGGGCTTGTTAAGACTGTAGACATTTTCTGGGCTAAATCGATTCATATATAACATATTTAGCCTTGAGGAATCATTTAATATGGGTATTTTTGTAAAATAATATCGGCAGGCACTGTTTTAGACACCTTATTCTCTAGGGGCTTTCCCTAATCATAGGCAGAGCCTCATTTTCGCGCCGGTATTGCGCACTTGTTTTTGAGAAGCATGACATGCAGTCGCATGTGTGAGGAGCTCTGATACATAAAAAAGACTTTCTGAAGGCGTCATTTGGTATCGTATTCCCCTTTGGGCTTGGTTGGGTCTCAGCAAAGCAGATACCAGGGACTGTAAAGGGGTTATAGATAAAAACGGCTCCGGTTCCGTTATTTTAAGGGTTAAAGCTTCCAAATTTGGTGTGCAATACTTTTAAGGCTTTAAGACACTGTGGTGAAATTTTGGTGAATTTTGAACAATTCCTTCATACTTTTTCGCAATTGCAGTAATAAAGTGTGTTCAGTTTAAAATTTAAAGTGACAGTAACGGTTTTATTTTAAAACGTTTTTTGTACTTTGTTATCAAGTTTATGCCTGTTTAACATGTCTGAACTACCAGATAGACTGTGTTCTGAATGTGGGGAAGCCAAGGTTCCTTCTCATTTAAATAGATGTGATTTATGTGACACTGAAAATGATGCCCAAGATGATTCCTCAAGTGAGGGGAGTAAGCATGGTACTGCATCATTCCCTCCTTCGTCTACACCAGTCTTGCCCACTCAGGAGGCCCCTAGTACATCTAGCGCGCCAATACTCCTTACTATGCAACAATTAACGGCTGTAATGGATAATTCTATCAAAAACATTTTAGCCAAAATGCCCACTTATCAGCGTAAGCGCGACTGCTCTGTTTTAGATACTGAAGAGCATGAGGACGCTGAGGATAATGGTTCTGATATGCCCCTACACCAGTTTGAGGGGGCCAGGGAGGTTTTGTCTGAGGGAGAAATTTCAGATTCAGGGAAAATTTCTCAACAAGCTGAACCCGATGTGATTACATTTAAATTTAAGTTGGAACATCTCCGCGCTCTGCTTAAGGAGGTGTTATCCACTCTGGATGATTGTGAGAATTTGATCATCCCAGAGAAACTATGTAAAATGGACAAGTTCCTAGAGGTCCCGGGGCCCCCAGAAGCTTTTCCTATACCCAAGCGGGTGGCGGACATTGTAAATAAAGAATGGGAAAGGCCCGGTATACCTTTCGTCCCTCCCCCCATATTTAAAAAATTGTTTCCCATGGTCGACCCCAGAAAGGACTTATGGCAGACAGTCCCCAAGGTCGAGGGGGCGGTTTCTACTTTAAACAAACGCACCACTATACCCATAGAAGATAGTTGTGCTTTCAAAGATCCTATGGATAAAAAATTAGAAGGTTTGCTTAAAAAGATGTTTGTTCAGCAAGGTTACCTTCTACAACCAATTTCATGCATTGTCCCTGTCACTACAGCCGCGTGTTTCTGGTTCGATGAGCTAGAAAAGGCGATCGATAGTGATTCTCCTCCTTATGAGGAGATTATGGACAGAATCCGTGCTCTCAAATTGGCTAATTCTTTCACCCTAGACGCCACTTTGCAATTGGCTAGGTTAGCGGCGAAAAATTCTGGGTTTGCTATTGTGGCGCGCAGAGCGCTTTGGTTGAAATCTTGGTCAGCGGATGCGTCTTCCAAGAACAAATTGCTTAACATTCCTTTCAAGGGGAAAACGCTGTTTGGCCCTGACTTGAAAGAGATTATCTCTGATATCACTGGGGGTAAGGGCCACGCCCTTCCTCAGGATAGGTCTTTCAAGGCCAAAAATAAACCTAATTTTCGTCCCTTTCGTAGAAACGGACCAGCCCCAAGTGCTACGTCCTCTAAGCAAGAGGGTAATTCTTCTCAAGCCAAGCCAGCCTGGAGACCAATGCATGGCTGGAACAAGGGAAAGCAGGCCAAGAAGCCTGCCACTGCTACCAAGACAGCATGAAATGTTGGCCCCCGATCCGGGACCGGATCTGGTGGGGGGCAGACTTTCTCTCTTCGCTCAGGCTTGGGCAAGAGATGTTCTGGATCCTTGGGCACTAGAAATAGTCTCCCAAGGTTATCTTCTGGAATTCAAGGGGCCTCCCCCAAGGGGGAGGTTCCACAGGTCTCAATTGTCTTCAGACCACATGAAAAGACAGGCATTCTTACATTGTGTAGAAGACCTGTTAAAAATGGGAGTGATTCATCCTGTTCCTTTAGGAGAACAAGGGATGGGGTTCTACTCCAATCTGTTCGTAGTTCCCAAAAAAGAGGGAACATTCAGACCAATCTTAGATCTCAAGATCCTAAACAAGTTTCTCAAGGTTCCATCGTTCAAAATGGAAACCATTCGAACAATTCTTCCTTCCATCCAGGAAGGTCAATTCATGACCACGGTGGATTTAAAGGATGCGTATCTACATATTCCTATCCACAAGGAACATCATCGGTTCCTAATGTTCGCATTCCTGGACAAGCATTACCAGTTTGTGGCACTTCCGTTCGGATTAGCCACTGCTCCAAGGATTTTCACAAAGGTACTAGGGTCCCTTCTAGCGGTGCTAAGACCAAGGGGCATTGCAGTAGTACCTTACTTGGACGACATTCTGATTCAAGCGTCGTCCCTTCCTCAAGCAAAGGCTCACACGGACATTGTCCTGGCCTTTCTCAGATCTCACGGGTGGAAAGTGAACGTAGAAAAAAGTTCTCTATCTCCGTCAACAAGGGTTCCCTTCTTGGGAACAATAATAGACTCCTTAGAAATGAGGATTTTTCTGACAGAGGCCAGAAAATCAAAACTTCTAAACTCTTGTCAAATACTTCATTCTGTTCCTCTTCCTTCCATAGCGCAGTGCATGGAAGTAATAGGTTTGATGGTAGCGGCAATGGACATAGTTCCTTTTGCGCGAATTCATCTAAGACCATTACAACTGTGCATGCTCAGTCAGTGGAATGGGGACTATACAGACTTGTCTCCGACGATACAAGTAGATCAGAGGACCAGAGATTGACTCCGTTGGTGGCTGTCCCTGGACAACCTGTCACAGGGGATGAGCTTCCGCAGACCAGAGTGGGTCATTGTCACGACCGACGCCAGTCTGGTGGGCTGGGGCGCGGTCTGGGGACCCCTGAAAGCTCAGGGTCTTTGGTCTCGGGAAGAATCTCTTCTTCCGATAAATATTCTGGAACTGAGAGCGATATTCAATGCTCTCAGGGCTTGGCCTCAGCTAGCAAAGGCCAAGTTCATACGGTTTCAATCAGACAACATGACGACTGTTGCGTACATCAACCATCAGGGGGGAACAAGGAGTTCCCTGGCGATGGAAGAAGTGACCAAAATCATTCAATGGGCGGAGACTCACTCCTGCCACTTGTCTGCAATCCACATCCCAGGAGTGGAAAATTGGGAAGCGGATTTTCTGAGTCGTCAGACATTTCATCCGGGGGAGTGGGAACTCCATCCGGAAATCTTTGCCCAAATTACTCAATTGTGGGGCATTCCAGACATGGATCTGATGGCCTCTCGTCAGAACTTCAAGGTTCCTTGCTACGGGTCCAGATCCAGGGATCCCAAGGCGACTCTAGTAGATGCACTAGTAGCACCTTGGACCTTCAAACTAGCTTATGTATTCCCGCCGTTTCCTCTCATCCCCAGGCTGGTAGCCAGGATCAATCAGGAGAGGGCATCGGTGATCTTGATAGTTCCTGCGTGGCCACGCAGGACTTGGTATGCAGACCTGGTGAATATGTCATCGGCTCCACCATAGAAGCTACCTTTGAGACGAGACCTTCTTGTTCAAGGTCCGTTCGAACATACGAATCTGGTCTCACTCCAACTGACTGCTTGGAGATTGAACGCTTGATCTTATCAAAGCGAGGGTTCTCAGATTCTGTCATTGATACTCTTGTTCAGGCCAGAAAGCCTGTAACTAGAAAAATTTACCACAAAATATGGAAAAAATATATCTGTTGGTGTGAATCTAAAGGATTCCCTTGGGACAAGGTAAAAATTCCTAAGATTCTATCCTTTCTTCAAGAAGGTTTGGAGAAAGGATTATCTGCAAGTTCCTTGAAGGGACAGATTTCTGCCTTGTCTGTGTTACTTCACAAAAAGCTGGCAGCTGTGCCAGATGTTCAAGCCTTTGTTCAGGCTCTGGTTAGAATCAAGCCTGTTTACAAACCTTTGACTCCTCCTTGGAGTCTCAATTTAGTTCTTTCAGTTCTTCAGGGGGTTCCGTTTGAACCCTTACATTCCGTTGATATTAAGTTATTATCTTGGAAAGTTTTGTTTTTGGTTGCAATTTCTTCTGCTAGAAGAGTTTCAGAATTATCTGCTCTGCAGTGTTCTCCTCCTTATCTGGTGTTCCATGCAGATAAGGTGGTTTTACCTACTAAACCTGGTTTTCTTCCGAAAGTTGTTTCTAACAAAAACATTAACCAGGAGATAGTCGTGCCTTCTTTGTGTCCGAATCCAGTTTCAAAGAAGGAACGTTTGTTGCACAATTTGGATGTTGTTCGTGCTCTAAAATTCTATTTAGATGCTACAAAGGATTTTAGACAAACATCTTCCTTGTTTGTTGTTTATTCTGGTAAAAGGAGAGGTCAAAAAGCAACTTCTACCTCTCTCTCTTTTTGGATTAAAAGCATCATCAGATTGGCTTATGAGACTGCCGGACGGCAGCCTCCTGAAAGAATCACAGCTCATTCCACTAGGGCTGTGGCTTCCACATGGGCCTTCAAGAACGAGGCTTCTGTTGATCAGATATGTAAGGCAGCGACTTGGTCTTCACTGCACACTTTTACTAAATTTTACAAGTTTGATACTTTTGCTTCTTCTGAGGCTATTTTTGGGAGAAAGGTTTTGCAAGCCGTGGTGCCTTCCATTTAGGTGACCTGATTTGCTCCCTCCCTTCATCCGTGTCCTAAAGCTTTGGTATTGGTTCCCACAAGTAAGGATGACGCCGTGGACCGGACACACCTATGTTGGAGAAAACAGAATTTATGTTTACCTGATAAATTACTTTCTCCAACGGTGTGTCCGGTCCACGGCCCGCCCTGGTTTTTTTAATCAAGTCTGATATTTTATTTTCTTTAACTACAGTCACCACGGTATCATATGGTTTCTCCTATGCAAATATTCCTCCTTTACGTCGGTCGAATGACTGGGGAAGGCGGAGCCTAGGAGGGATCATGTGACCGGCTTTGCTGGGCTCTTTGCCATTTCCTGTTGGGGAGGAGAATGTCCCACAAGTAAGGATGACGCCGTGGACCAGACA
Source organism: Bombina bombina (assembly GCF_027579735.1). Lineage (NCBI taxonomy): Eukaryota > Metazoa > Chordata > Amphibia > Anura > Bombinatoridae > Bombina > Bombina bombina. The sequence goes on along the minus strand of NC_069501.1, from coordinate 362,622,929 downwards.
CACCGTTGGAGAAAGTAATTTATCAGGTAAACATAAATTCTGTTTTTATTGGGTCATTCTTGGCGCGGACTTTTTTGGCGCAAACATTTTTTCTGTTTCCGGAGTCATACGTGTCGCCGGAAGTTGCGTCATTTTTTGACGTTCTTTTGTGTCAAAAGTGTCGGCGTTCCGGATGTGGCGTCATTTTTGTCTCCACATTATTTAAGTCTCATTATTTATTGCTTCTGGTTGCTAGAAGCTTGTTCACTGGCATTTTTTTCCCTTCCTGAAACTGTCATTTAAGGAATTTGATCAATTTTGCTTTATATGTTGTTTTTTCTATTACATATCGCAAGATGTTCCACGTTGCAACTGAGTCAGAAGATACTTCAGGAAAATCACTGCCCGGTGCTGGAGCTACCAAAGCTAAGTGTATCACTTTTGGTATCTGTTCCTTCAGCTGTTGTTTGTATTAAATGTTATGACAAACTTGTTAATGCAGATAAAATTTCCTTTAGTACTGTTACATTACCTGTTGCTGTTCCGTCAACATCTAATATTCAGAGTGTTCCTGATAACATAAGAGATTTTGTTTCTAAATCCATTAAGAAGGCTATGTCTGTTATTTCTCCTTCTAGTATACATAAAAGTCTTTTAAAACTTCTCTTTTTTCAGATGAATTTTTAAATGAACATCATCATTCTGATACTGATAATGGTTCTTCTGGTTCAGAGGTTTCTGTCTCAGAGGTTGATGCTGATAAATCTTTGTATTTATTCAAGATGGAATTTATTCGTTCTTTATTTAAAGAAGTATTAGTTGCATTAGAAATAGAGGATTCTGGTCCTCTTGATACTAAAACTGAACGTTTAAATAAGGTTTTTAAATCTCCTGTAGTTATTCCAGAAGTGTTTCCTGTCCCTGATGATATTTCTGAAGTAATTTCCAGGGAATGGAATAATTTGGGTAATTCATTTACTCCTTTTAAAACGTTTTAAGCAATTATATCCTGTGCCATCTGACAGATTAAGTTTGGGACAAAATCCCTAAGGTTTATGGGGCTGTCTCTACTCCTGCTATATTTTTAGCGGATGTTGCTGCAGCTTCAACTTTTTGGTTAGAAGCTTTAGCGCAACAAGTAACAGATCATAATTCTCATAGCATTATTATTCTATAATATGCTAATTATTTTATTTGTGATGCCATCTTTGATATCATTAGAATTGATGTCAGGTATATGTCTCTAACTATTTTAGCTAGAAGAGCTTTATGGCTTAAAACTTGAAATGCTGATATGTCTTCTAAGTCAACTTTGCTATCCTTTTCTTTCCAGGGTAATAAATTATTCGGTTCTCAGTTGGATTCTTTTATCTCAACTGTTACTGGAAGGAAGGGAACTTTTTTACCACAGGATAAAAAATCTGAGGTAAATTTAGGTCTAATTGTTTTCATTCCTTTCATCACAACAAGGAACAAAAGCCTGATCCTTCATCCTCAGGAGCGATATCAGTTTGGAAACCTTCTTCACTTTGGAATATATCCAATCCTTATAGAAACCCAAAGCCAGCTCCTAAGTCCCCATGAAGGTGCGGCCCTCATTCCAGCTCAGCTGGTATGGGGCAGTTTACGTTCTTTTCAAAGAAATTTGGATCAATTCCGTTCACAATCTCTGGTTTCAGAACATTGTTTCAGAAGGGTACAGAATTGGCTTCAAGTTAAGGCCTCCTGCAAAGAGATTTTTTTCCTTCCCGTGTCCCAGTAAACCCAGCAAAGGCTCAAGCATTTCTGAAATGTGTTTCAGATCTAGAGTTGGCTGGAGTAATTATGCCAGTTCCAGTTCTGGAACAGGGGCTGGAGTTTTATTCTATCTCTTCATTGTACCAAAGAAGGTCAATTCCTTCAGACCAGTTCCGGATCTATCAATATTGAATCGTTATGTAAGGATACCAACATTCAAGATGGTAGCTGTAAGGACTATCCTGCCTTTTGTTCAGCAAGGGCATTATATGTCTACAATAGATTTTCAGGATGCATTTCTGCATATTCCGATTCATCCAGATCACTTTTAGTTTCTGAGATTCTCTTTTTTAGACAAGCATTACCAGTTTTGTGGCTCTACCGTTTGGCTTAGCATCAGCTCCAAAAATTTTTACAAAGGTTCTCGGTGCCCTTCTGTCTGTATTCAGAGAACAGGGTATTGGTATTTCCTTATTTGGACGATATCTTGGTACTTGCTCAGTCTTCACATTTAACAGAATCTCATACGAATCGACTTGTGTTGTTTCTTCAAGATCATGGTTGGAGGATCAATTTACTAAAAAGTTCATTGATTCCTCAGACAAGGGTAACCTTTTTAGGTTTTCAGGTAGATTCAGTGTCTATGACTCTGTCTTTGTCAGACAGAGAAGTCTAACATTGATATTAGCTTGTCAAAACCTTCAGTCACAATCATTCCCTTTGGTAGCCTTATGCATGGAAATTTTAGGTCTTATGACTGCTGCATCGGACGCGATCTACTGTGCTCATTTTCACAGGCGACCTCTTCAGCTCTGTATGCTGAACCAATGGTGCAGGGATTACACAAAGATATCTCAATTAATATCTTTAAAACCGATTGTACGACACTCTCTGAAGTGGTGGACAGATCACCATCGTTTAGTTCAGGGGGCTTCTTTTGTTCTTCCGACCTGGACTGTAATTTCAACAGATGCAAGTCTTACAGGTTGGGGAGCTGTGTGGGGTCTCTAACAGCACAGGGGGTTTGGGAATCTCAGGAGGTGAGATTACCGATCAATATTTTGGAACTCCGTGCAATTTTCAGAGCTCTTCAGTCATGGCCTCTTCTGAAGAGAGAATCGTTCATTTGTTTTCAGACAGACAATGTCACAACTGTGGCATACATCAATCATCAAGGAGGGACTCACAGTCCTCTGGCTATGAAAGAAGTATCTCGAATTCTGGTTTGGGCGGAATCCAGCTCCTGTCTAATCTCTGCGGTTCATATTCCAGGAATAGACAATTGGGAAGCGGATTATCTCAGTCGCCAAACGTTGCATCCGGGCGAATGGTCTCTTCACCCAGAGGTATTTCTTCAGATTGTTCAAATGTGGGAGCTTCCAGAAATAGATCTGATGGCGTCTCATCTAAACAAGAAACTTCCCAGGTATCTGTCCAGATCCCGGGATCCTCAGGCGGAAGCAGTGGATGCATTATCACTTCCTTGGAAGTATCATCCTGCCTATATCTTTCCGCCTCTAGTTCTTCTTCCAAGAGTAATCTCCAAGATTCTGAAGGAATGCTCGTTTGTTCTGCTGGTAGCTCCAGCATGGCCTCATAGGTTTTGGTATGCGGATCTTGTCCGGATGGCCTCTTGCCATCCGTGGACTCTTCTGCTAAGACCATACTTTCTGTCGCAAGGTCCTTTTTTCCATCAGGATCTCAAATCCTTAAATTTAAAGGTATGGAGATTGAACGCTTGATTCTTGGTCAAAGAGGTTTCTCTGACTGTGATTAATACTATGTTACAGGCTCGTAAATCTGTATCTAGAGAGATATATTATAGAGTCTGGAAGACTTATATTTCTTGGTGTCTTTCTCATCATTTTTCTTGGCATTCTTTTAGAATTCCGAGAATTTTACAATTTCTTTAGGATGGTTTAGATAAAGGTTTATCCGCAAGTTCTTTGAAAGGACAAATCTCTGCTCTTTCTGTTCTTTTTCACAGAAAGATTGCTAATCTTCCTGATATTCATTGTTTTGTACAAGCTTTGGTTCGTATAAAACCTGTCATTAAGTCAATTTCTCCTCCTTGGAGTTTGAATTTGGTTCTGGGGGCTCTTCAAGCTCCTCTTTTTGAACCCATGCATTCATTGTACATTAAATTACTTTCTTGGAAAGTTTTTGTTCCTTTTGGCGATCTCTTCTGCCAGAAGAGTCTCTGAATTATCTGCTCTTTCTTGCGAGTCTCCTTTTCTGATTTTTCATCAGGATAAGGCGGTGTTGCGAACTTCTTTTGAATTTTTACCTAAGGTTGTGAATTCCAACAACATTAGTAGAGAAATTGTGGTTCCCTCATTATGTCCTAATCCTAAGAATTCTAAGGAGAAATCGTTGCATTCTTTGGATGTTGTTAGAGCTTTGAAATATTATGTTGAAGCTACTAAGTCTTTCCGAAAGACTTCTAGTCTATTTGTTATCTTTTCCGGTTCTAGAAAAGGCCAGAAAGCTTCTGCCATTTCTTTGGCATCTTGGTTGAAATCTTTAATTCATCATGCCTATGTCGAGTCGGGTAAAACTCCGCCTCAAAGGATTACAGCTCATTCTACTAGGTCAGTTTCTACTTCCTGGGCGTTTAGGAATGAAGCTTCGGTTGATCAGATTTGCAAAGCAGCAACTTGGTCCTCTTTGCATACTTTTACTAAATTCTACCATTTTGATGTATTTTCTTCTTCTGAAGCAGTTTTTGGTAGAAAAGTACTTCAGGCAGCTGTTTGAATCTTCTGCTTATGTTTTCATTTAAACTTTATTTTGGGTGTGGATTATTTTCAGCAGGAATTGGCTGTCTTTATCCCTCCCTCTCTAGTGACTCTTGCGTGGAAAGATCCACATCTTGGGTAGTCATTATCCCATACGTCACTAGCTCATGGACTCTTGCTAATTACATGAAAGAAAACATAATTTATGTAAGAACTTACCTGATAAATTCATTTCTTTCATATTAGCAAGAGTCCATGAGGCCCACCCTTTTTGTGGTGGTTATGATTTTTTTGTATAAAGCACAATTATTCCAATTCCTTATTTTATATGCTTTCACACTTTTTTCTTATCACCCCACTTCTTGGCTATTCGTTAAACTGATTTGTGGGTGTAGTGAGGGGTGTATTTATAGGCATTTTAAGGTTTGGGAAACTTTGCCCCTCCTGGTAGGAATGTATATCCCATACGTCACTAGCTCATGGACTCTTGCTAATATGAAAGAAATGAATTTATCAGGTAAGTTCTTACATAAATTATGTTTTTGCTCTCTCTCCCCACCTCTCTTTTGCGCTCTCTCTCTCCCCCTCTCTTTTGCGCTCTCTCTCTCCCCCTCTCTTTTGCGCTCTCTCTCTCCCCCTCTCTTTTGCGCTCTCTCTCTCCCCCTCTCTTTTGCGCTCTCTCTCTCCCCCTCTCTTTTGCGCGCTCTCTCTCTCTCCCCCTCTCTTTTGCGCTCTCTCCCCCTCTCTTTTGCGCTCTCTCTCTCTCCCCCTTTCTTTTGCGCTCTCTCTCTCCCCCTTTCTTTTGCGCTCTCTCTCTCCCCCTCTCTTTTGCGCTCTCTCTCTCCCCCTTTCTTTTGCGCTCTCTCTCTCCCCCTCTCTTTTGCGCTCTCTCTCTCCCCCTCTCTTTTGCGCTCTCTCTCTCCCCCTCTCTTTTGCGCTCTCTCTCCCCCTCTCTTTTGCCTTTTTTAGTGCTTTTCTGTGAAGATAAAAATACTGACAGAGACATTCAGTTTCCCTCTGCATGATCCAGGACATCTCTGGAGGGCTCAAAAGGCTTCAAAGTCGTTTTTGAGGGAGGTAAAACGCCACAGTAGAGCTGTGGCTGTTGTTGTGACTGTTTGAAAACAAAAACAAAAAAAACGTTTTTGTCTTTTATTATTCCATTTTGGGTACGTCACTAGCTCATGGACTCTTGCTAATTACATGAAAGAAAACATAATTTATGTAAGAACTTACCTGATAAATTCATTTCTTTCATATTAGCAAGAGTCCATGAGGCCCACCCTTTTTGTGGTGGTTATGATTTTTTTGTATAAAGCACAATTATTCCAATTCCTTATTTTATATGCTTTCACACTTTTTTCTTATCACCCCACTTCTTGGCTATTCGTTAAACTGATTTGTGGGTGTGGTGAGGGGTGTATTTATAGGCATTTTAAGGTTTGGGAAACTTTGCCCCTCCTGGTAGGAATGTATATCCCATACGTCACTAGCTCATGGACTCTTGCTAATATGAAAGAAATGAATTTATCAGGTAAGTTCTTACATAAATTATGTTTTTGCTCTCTCTCCCCACCTCTCTTTTGCGCTCTCTCTCTCCCCCTCTCTTTTGCGCTCTCTCTCTCCCCCTCTCTTTTGCGCTCTCTCTCTCCCCCTCTCTTTTGCGCTCTCTCTCTCTCCCCCTCTCTTTTGCGCTCTCTCTCTCCCCCTCTCTTTTGCGCTCTCTCTCTCCCCCTCTCTTTTGCGCGCTCTCTCTCTCTCCCCCTCTCTTTTGCGCTCTCTCCCCCTCTCTTTTGCGCTCTCTCTCTCCCCCTTTCTTTTGCGCTCTCTCTCTCCCCCTTTCTTTTGCGCTCTCTCTCTCCCCCTCTCTTTTGCGCTCTCTCTCTCCCCCTTTCTTTTGCGCTCTCTCTCTCCCCCTCTCTTTTGCGCTCTCTCTCTCCCCCTCTCTTTTGCGCTCTCTCTCTCCCCCTCTCTTTTGCGCTCTCTCTCCCCCTCTCTTTTGCCTTTTTTAGTGCTTTTCTGTGAAGATAAAAATACTGACAGAGACATTCAGTTTCCCTCTGCATGATCCAGGACATCTCTGGAGGGCTCAAAAGGCTTCAAAGTCGTTTTTGAGGGAGGTAAAACGCCACAGTAGAGCTGTGGCTGTTGTTGTGACTGTTTGAAAACAAAAACAAAAAAAACGTTTTTGTCTTTTATTATTCCATTTTGGGTATTAAGGGGTTAATCATCCATTTGCAAGTGGGTGCAATGCTCTGCTAACTTGTTACATACACTGTAAAAATTATATGAGAATGGGGGTGGGGAGGAGGGGAGGTGGTCATACATACGTGGAAAATGGTATAAACTGACCTCTATGGTAATGACGTGCTGAGAATGTTAGCACCCAATCTAGCATTATGTTTAATACCATGCAAATTATTTCAGAAATCTAAAGATTAATTAGTCAACCTGCAAATAGCAACATATAGATAGAATATTATTGATCACAGAGGATCCTAACGCCATAGGTGGTGTCATTTGGAGCGTATAAACTACAACATTAATATGTAGTGCATGGGGTAATAACCAGCTTATAAATGCTAACATAAAGGGAGAGTAGCGTTGCTGACCACAAAAACCCTAGGATCATAAATGTCATCGTTTGAAACATCTAAACTAATAAAATCTGCTCTAACTGGCTCTCTCAACTGAGTGGATTACAGAATTTATTAACCCATTGATGAGTGTGAAATATACCATGACTAGCAAGCAACCCCAAGTGATAATTACCTAACATTGCATGAGCTGACGGAACATATAAAACTATATACTATATAAAACCCATTAACCTGCCACTTAACAAATAGCATAAGAACATAGTCCGTCCTATAACAAAAAAAAAAAAAAAGCATTCTGCCCAAGAAGTGAATAAAAGAATGCAGTCCCACAGTATCTTAATGTCAGTTCACCCTCATAATTACATTATCTATTTAGGAGGGCCTTCAATAGCTTCATCTCGGTTTATTCACAGGCCCCCAAAAATATAGGTGTTGTTGTTGTTGCTTTTGCTTGAGACTTGTAATCTGATATGTATCATGTTAACTAGCTTTCCAAGTCACCAAGATAAACCTAAAAACATGTGCACATTAATAATAAAACTTGACAGCATGGAATTTTCCTAGAACTTGGATAAATACTGCGATCTGATCACAGACTGTAAGCATATATAATGTAGAATTAGGTAGTGAATCCAAGCAAAGCAGTTCCATACACACTGGGCTAAGAGCCGTGGAGGGGGTATAAGTAATAAAGAAAAGCAAACTGGGAGAACCGTGGAGGCAGTGAAAGATAGTAAGTGCTATGCCCTGCAGCTTAAATATAATACAGTAATATAGTCAGCATGAGTGGATAGCGTTCTAAGAGCAGACCCAATTGTTGGTGAGGACCCACTTCATAGCCACAACAAAGTGGAGTATTGCATAGTTCAAATTTATAGTGATGTCCTCGCAACCGCAAACACTTCACCTGTTATGGGGACTGAGGCTGCGAATAAATTATCCCACTCCAGTTTTAGAGTGATGAGAAGAGTCCCCCCAGCTTTCCTCACACTGGGGCATCCGATCTCGACAGCCAACTGGTGCGAATGCTGGGAGCAAGCTCCATAACCGTCCAGCTATTGGAGACCATTTTAGTGAGGATACTAGGTGAACATTTAGGGTTGCTGTAAGAGGCCCAAGAGCCAGATCCGAGGTCCTGGTCCCCAACGCCACTGCCAAGTCCGCAGCTCTGAATTTCCCTCTACCATCAAGCTCCAACAGGCCTGTCTGAGCTTGCCGTGCCAAATGCTCTTCTAGCCTCTGATCAAGTCCTTGACATGCTGAGCTGCTATCCACTCTCCTATCAGTGTCAGGAGTGCGCAGCAAATGTTGGGCCTCTGAAGCAGCTCCTCTAGTTCCGACAGCGCCAGCGGCATGAAAACAGTTGACTGTCAAGGTCTCATTTTCTGCCGCAAGACCAGACGCCATGTTTAAAGTGGCTGTGAACTCGTGTTGGTAAGATTCCAGGAGTTTGCGAATGGCTAATAAGATCCAGTGAGCGCTCTCCATTATGAGTTACAGCGCTGGCCCACGTGGTCTAGGGTCACAAATATGGCTGCTGTCTATGGGCTGTATTCAAGCTCCCAGACTCACTTTTAGATTGTTGCGTTGGCAGGGAGAAGCGATCCTCTCTTTATTCTGTAGTCAGGCACTTAGGCAATTAGCCCATAGCTTCTCAATCCTTAATTTGCATTTTGATTGCTATTCTGATGTGGTTTTTGAGTATTTAGAGCCGGAGCTCCAAGATCATGCGACTGCTCCTCTAAGCTGCTGGCTCCGCCCCCCCACTGTTATTTCAAATTTTGACAAAATTTGTGTTTCTTAAAGGTGCAGTAACGTTTTTTATATTGCTTGTAAACTTGTTTAAAGTGTTTTCCAAGCTTACTAGTCTCATTGCTAGTCTGTTTAAACATGTCTGACACAGAGGAAACTACTTGTTCATTATGTTTGAAAGCCATGGTGGAGCCCCATAGGAGAATGTGTTCTAAATTTATTGATTTCACCTTAAACAGTAAAGATCAGTCTTTAACTATAAAAGAAATATCACCAGAAGATTCTGACGAGGGGGAAGTTATGCCGACTAACTCTCCCCACATGTCAGACCCTTCGCCTCCCGCTCAAGGGATGCACGCTAATATGGCGCCAATTACATCAGGGACGCTCATAGCGATTACCTTGCAGGACATGGCTGCAATCATGAATAATACCCTGTCAGAGGTATTATCCAGGTTGCCTGAATTAAGAGGCAAGCGCGATTGCTCTGGGGTTAGGAGAAATACAGAGCGCGCAGAGGCTGTAAGGGCCATGTCTGATACTGCGTCACAATATGCAGATCATGAGGACGGAGAGCTTCAGTCTGTGGGTGACATCTCTGATTCGGGGAAACCTGATTCAGAGATTTCTAATTTTAAATTTAAGCTTGAGAACCTCCGTGTGTTGCTTGGGGAGGTATTAGCTGCTCTGAATGACTGTAACACAGTTGCAGTACCAGAGAAATTGTGTAGGCTGGATAAATACTATGCGGTACCGGTGTGTACTGATGTTTTTCCTATACCTAAAAGGCTTACAGAAATTATTAGCAAGGAGTTGGATAGACCGGGTGTGCCTTTTTCCCCACCTCCTATATTTAGAAAAATGTTTCCAATAGACGCCACTACACGGGACTTATGGCAGACGGTCCCTAAGGTGGAGGGAGCAGTTTCTACTTTAGCAAAGCGTACTACTATCCCGGTTGAGGACAGTTGTGCTTTTTCAGATCCAATGGATAAAAAATTGGAGGGTTACCTTAAGAAAATGTTTATTCAACAAGGTTTTATTTTACAGCCCCTTGCATGCATTGCGCCTGTCACGGCCGCGGCAGCATTCTGGTTTGAGGCCCTGGAAGAGACCATCCATACAGCTCCATTGACTGAAATTATTGACAAGCTTAGAACACTTATGCTAGCTAACTTATATGTTTCTGATGCCATTGTTCATTTGACTAAACTAACGGCTAAGAATTCCGAATTCGCCATCCAAGCGCGTAGGGCGCTATGGCTTAAATCCTGGTCAGCTAACGTGACTTCGAAGTCTAAATTACTCAACATTCCTTTCAAGGGGCAGACCTTATTCGGGCCTGGTTTGAAGGAAATTATTGCTGACATTACTGGAGGTAAGGGTCACACCCTTCCTCAGGACAGGGCCAAAGCAAAGGCCAAACAGTCTAATTTTCGTGCCTTTCGAAATTTCAAGGCAGGTGCAGCATCAACTTCGCTTCAAAACAAGAGGGAACTTTTGCTCAATCTTAGCAGGCCTGGAAACCTAACCAGTTCTGGAACAAAGGCAAGCAGGCCAGAAAGCCTGCTGCTGCCTCTAAGACAGCATGAAGGAATGGCCCCCTATCCGGCGACGGATCTAGTAGGGGGCAGACTTTCTCTCTTCGCCCAGGCGTGGGCAAGAGATGTTCGGGATCCCTGGGCGTTGGAGATCATATCTCAGGGATATCTTCTGGACTTCAAAGCTTCCCCTCCACAAGGGAGATTTCATCTTTCAAGGCTATCTGCAAATCAGATAAAGAAAGAGGCATTCCTACGCTGTGTGCAAGACCTCCTAGTTATGGGAGTGATCCATCCAGTTCCGCGGACGGAACAAGGACAGGGTTTTTATTCGAAAAAAGAGGGAACCTTCAGACCAATTTTGGATCTAAAGATCTTAAACAAATTCTTCAGAGTTCCATCTTTCAAAATGGAAACTATTCGGACCATCCTACCCATGATCCAAGAAGGTCAGTACATGACCACAGTGGACTTAAAGGATGCCTACCTTCACATACCGATTCACAAAGATCATCATCGGTTTCTAAGGTTTGCCTTTCTAGACAGGCATTACCAATTTGTAGCTCTTCCCTTCGGGTTGGCTACAGCCCCGAGATTCTTTACAAAGGTTCTGGGCTCACTTCTGGCGGTTCTAAGACCGCGAGGCATAGCGGTGGCTCCGTATCTAGACGACATCCTGATACAGGCGTCAAGCTTTCAAGTTGCCAAGTCTCATACAGAGATAGTTCTGGCATTTCTGAGGTCGCACGGGTGGAAAGTGAACGAGGAAAAGAGTTCTCTATCCCCACTCACAAGAGTCTCCTTCTTAGGGACTCTTATAGATTCTGTAGAAATGAAAATTTACCTAACGGAGTTCAGGTTATCAAAACTTCTAAATGCTTGCCGTGTTCTTCACTCCATTCCGCGCCCTTCGGTAGCTCAGTGTATGGAGGTAATCGGCTTACACAGATTTGTCCCCTCTGCTAAATCTGGATCAAGAGACCAGAGATTCTCTTCTCTGGTGGTTGTCTTGGGTACACCTGTCCAAGTGTATGACCTTTCGCAGGCCAGATTGGACAATTGTAACAACAGATGCCAGCCTTCTAGGTTGGGGTGCAGTATGGAATTCCCTGAAGGCACAGGGATCGTGGACTCAGGAGGAGAAACTCCTTCCAATAAATATTCTGGAGTTAAGAGCGATATTCAATGCTCTTCTGGCTTGGCCTCAGTTAGCAACACTGAGGTTCATCAGATTTCAGTCGGACAACATCACGACTGTGGCTTACATCAACCATCAAGGGGGAACCAGGAGTTCCCTAGCGATGTTAGAAGTCTCAAAAATAATTCGCTGGGCAGAGTACCATTCTTGCCACCTGTCAGCAATCCATATCCTAGGCGTGGAGAACTGGGAGGCGGATTTTCTAAGTCGTCAGACTTTCCATCCGGGGGAGTGGGAACTCCATCCGGAGGTGTTTGCTCAGTTGATTCATCGTTGGGGCAAACCAGAATTGGATCTCATGGCGTCTCGCCAGAACGCCAAGCTTCCTTGTTACGGATCCAGGTCCAGGGACCCAGAAGCGACGCTGATAGATGCTCTAGCAGCGCCTTGGTTCTTCAACCTGGCTTATGTGTTTCCACCGTTTCCTCTGCTCCCTCGACTGATTGCCAAAATCAAACAGGAGAGAGCATCAGTGATTCTGATAGCACCTGCGTGGCCACGCAGGACTTGGTATGCAGACCTAGTGGACATATCATCCTTTCCACCATGGACTCTGCCTCTAAGACAGGACCTTCTGATACAAGGTCCTTTCAATCATCCAAATCTAATTTCTCTGAGACTGACTGCATGGAGATTGAACGCTTGATTCTATCAAAGCGTGGCTTCTCCGAGTCAGTCATTGATACTTTAATACAGGCACGAAAGCCTGTTACCAGGAAAATCTACCACAAGATATGGAGTAAATATCTTTATTGGTGTGAATCCAAGAATTACTCATGGAGTAAGGTTAGGATTCCTAGAATATTGTCTTTTCTCCAAGAGGGCTTGGACAAAGGATTATCAGCTAGTTCCTTAAAGGGACAAATTTCTGCTCTGTCTATTCTTTTGCACAAGCGTCTGGCAGAGGTTCCAGAGGTCCAGGCATTTTGCCAGGCTTTGGTTAGAATTAAGCCTGTGTTTAAACCTGTTGCTCCCCCGTGGAGCTTAACCTTGGTTCTTAAAGTTCTTCAAGGAGTTCAGTTTGAACCCCTTCATTCCATTGATATTAAACTTTTATCTTGGAAAGTTCTGTTTTTGATGGCTATTTCCTCGGCTCGGAGAGTCTCTGAGCTATCTGCCTTACAATGTGATTCTCCTTATCTGATTTTTCATGCAGATAAGGTAGTCCTGCGTACCAAACCTGGGTTTTTACCTAAGGTACGTCTTTTACATAATCTGGAAGTAGTCCATGCCTTGAAGTTTTACTTACAAGCTACTAAAGATTTTCGTCAAACATCTACCCTGTTTGTCGTTTACTCTGGACAGAGGAGAGGTCAAAAAGCTTCGGCAACCTCTCTTTCCTTTTGGCTTCGGAGCATAATACGCCTAGCCTATGTGACTGCTGGACAGCAGCCCCCTGAAAGGATTACAGCTCATTCCACTAGAGTTGTGGCTTCCACCTGGGCCTTTAAAAATGAGGCCTCTGTTGAACAGATTTGCAAGGCCGCGACTTGGTCTTCGCTTCACACTTTTTCCAAATTTTACAAATTTGATACTTTTGCTTCTTCGGAGGCTGTTTTTGGGAGAAAGGTTCTTCAGGCAGTGGTTCCTTCCGCTTAATCCTGCCTTGTCCCTCCCATCATCCGTGTACTTTACCTTTGGTATTGGTATCCCATAAGTAATGGATGATCCGTGGACTGGATTCGCTTAACAAGAGAAAACATAATTTATGCTTACCTGATAAATTTATTTCTCTTGTAGTTTATCCAGTCCACGGCCCGCCCTGTCCTTTTAAGGCAGGTTTAAATTTTAATTAAACTACAGTCACCACTGCACCCTATGGTTTCTCCTTTCTCTTTTTGTTTTCGGTCGAATGACTGGATATGACAGTTAGGGGAGGAGCTATATAGCAGCTCTGCTGTGGGTGATCCTCTTGCAACTTCCTGTTGGGAAGGAGAATATCCCATAAGTAATGGATGATCCGTGGACTGGATACACTACAAGAGAAATAAATTTATTAGGTAAGCATAAATTATGTTTTTGCCGTCTCTCCCACCTCTCTCTTTTGCACTCTCTTCCCCTTCTCTTTTGCGCTCTTCCCCCCCCCTCTCTTTTGCGCTCTTCCCCCCCTCTTTTGCGCTCTTCCCCCCCCCTCTCTTTTGCGCTCTTCCCCCCCCCTCTCTTTTGCGCTCTCTCTCTCCCCCCTCTCTTTTGCGCTCTCTCTCTCCCCCCTCTTTTGCGCTCTCTCCCCTCTTTAGCGGTCTCTCTTCCCCCCCTCTCTTTTGCGCTCTTCCCCCCCTCTCTTTTGCGCTCTTCCCCCCCTCTCTTTTGCGCTCTTCCCCCCCTCTCTTTTGCGCTCTTCCCCCCCTCTCTTTTGCGCTCTTCCCCCCCTCTCTTTTGCGCTCTTCCCCCCCTCTCTTTTGCTGTCTCTCTCCCCCCTCTCTTTTGCTGTCTCTCTCCCCCTCTCTCTTTTGCTGTCTCTATCCCCCCTCTCTTTTGCTCTCTCTCTCCCCCTCTCTCTTTTGCTCTATCGCTCCCCCTCTCTCTTTTGCTGTCTCTCTCCCCCTCTCTCTTTTGCTGTCTCTCTCCCCCTCTCTCTTTTGCTGTCTCTCTCCCCCTCTCTCTTTTGCTGTCTCTCTCCCCCTCTCTTTTGCTCTATCGCTCCCCCCCCTCTCTTTTGCTCTATCGCTCCCCCCCTCTCTTTTGCTCTATCGCTCCCCCTCTCTCTTTTGCTGTCTCTCTCCCCCTCTCTCTTTTGCTGTCTCTCTTCCCCCTCTCTTTTGCGCTCTCTTCCCCCCTCTTTTGCGCTCTCTTCCCCCCTCTCTTTTGCGCTCTCTTCCCCCCTCTCTTTTGCGCTTTCTTCCCCCTCTCTTTTGCGCTCTCTTCCCCCCTCTCTTTTGCGCTTTCTTCCCCCTCTCTTTTGCGCTCTCTTCCCCCCTCTCTTTTGCGCTCTCTTCCCCCCTCTCTTTTGCGCTCTCTTCCCCCCTCTCTTTTGCGCTCTCTTCCCCCCTCTCTTTTGCGCTCTCTCTCCCTCCTCTTTTGCGCTCTCTCTCCCTCCTCTTTTGCGCTCTCTCTCCCTCCTTTTGCGCTCTCTCTCCCTCCTTTTGCGCTCTTCCCCCCCCTCTCTTTTGCGCTCTTCCCCCCTCTCTTTTGCGCTCTTCCCCCCTCTCTCTTGCGCTCTTCCCCCCCTCTTTTGCGCTCTTCCCCCCCTCTCTTTTGCGCTCTTCCCCCCCTCTCTTTTGCGCTCTTCCCCCCCTCTCTTTTGCGCTCTTCCCCCCTCTGTTTTGCGCTCTTCCCCCCCTCTGTTTTGCGCTCTTCCCCCCCTCTGTTTTGCGCTCTTCCCCCCCCTCTGTTTTGCGCTCTTCCCCCCCTCTGTTTTGCGCTCTTCCCCCCCTCTGTTTTGCGCTCTTCCCCCCCTCTGTTTTGCGCTCTTCCCCCCCTCTGTTTTGCGCTCTTCCCCCCCTCTGTTTTGCGCTCTTCCCCCCCTCTGTTTTGCGCTCTTCCCCCCCTCTGTTTTGCGCTCTTCCCCCCTCTCTTTTGCGCTCTTCCCCCCTCTCTTTTGCGCTCTTCCCCCCTCTCTTTTGCGCTCTTCCCCCCCTCTCTTTTGCGCTCTTCCCCCCCTCTCTTTTGCGCTCTTCCCCCCCCTCTCTTTTGCGCTCTTCCCCCCCTCTCTTTTGCGCTCTTTCCCCCCTCTCTTTTGCGCTCTTCCCCCCCTCTCTTTTGCGCTCTTCCCCCCTCTCTTTTGCTGTCTCTATCCCCCTCTCTCTCTTGCTGTCTCTATCCCCCTCTCTCTTTTGCTGTCTCTCTCCCCCTCTCTCTTTTGCTCTCTCTCTCCCCCCTCTCTTTTGCTCTATCGCTCCCCCTCTCTCTTTTGCTGTCTCTCTCCCCCTCTCTCTTTTGCTGTCTCTCTCCCCCTCTCTCTTTTGCTGTCTCTCTCCCCCTCTCTCTTTTGCTGTCTCTCTCCCCCTCTCTCTTTTGCTGTCTCTCTCCCCCTCTCTCTTTTGCTGTCTCTCTCCCCCTCTCTCTTTTGCTGTCTCTCTCCCCCTCTCTCTTTTGCTGTCTCTCTCCCTCTCTTTTGCTGTCTCTCTCCCTCTCTTTTGCTGTCTCTCTCTCCCTCTCTTTTGCTGTCTCTCTCTCCCTCTCTTTTGCTGTCTCTCTCTCCCTCTCTTTTGCTGTCTCTCTCTCCCTCTCTCTTTTGCGGTCTCTCTCCCCCCTCTCTTTTGCTGTCTCTCTCCCCCCTCTCTTTTGCTGTCTCTCCCCCCCCTCTCTTTTGCTGTCCCTCCCCCCGCCTCTCTTTTGCTGTCTCTCTCCCCCCCTCTCTTTTGCTGTCTCTCTCCCCCCCTCTCTTTTGCTGTCTCTCTCCCCCTCTCTCTCTTGCTCTCTCTCTTGCTCTCTCTCTCCCCCTCTCTCTTTTGCTCTCTCTCCCCCTCTCTCTTTTGCTGTCTCTCCCCCTTCTCTTTTGCTGTCTCTCCCCCTTCTCTTTTGCTGTCTCTCTCCCCCCTCTCTTTTGCTGTCTCTCTCCCCCCTCTCTTTTGCTGTCTCTCTCCCCTTCTCTCTTTTGCTGGCTCTCTACCCCCTCTCTTTTGCTGTCTCTCTCCCCTTCTCTCTTTTGCTGTCTCTCTCCCCCGTCTCTCTTGCTGTCTCTCTCCCCCGTCTCTCTCCCCCCTCTCTTTTGCTGTCTCTCTCCCCCCTCTCTATCTCTCTCCCATCTTCCATCTATTGTGCGACCGCGCCCGGCCACGCCCATGTCCAGTCCGGCCACGCCCATGTCCAGTCCGGCCACGCCCACTTCTGCCGCGGCGCAAATCTTCAGCTAGGGGCTCAAAGGCCAGGTGTGTTTGTCCTCGTGCTGTCTCTACTGCGCATGACAGCTTCGGACAAACACACTTGGCCTTTTATTATATAGGATATATATATATATATATATATATGTGTGTGTGTTTTTGTGTACAAGTAATATTTCATAATTACAAATTTACCAAGTGCTGGTGGGGCGGTGCCAGCCGGGCTAGTGATCAGTCGCATTGATTGCGAGCTTCGTTCAGACTCCTTTAATTTCCACTCTTGCCTCGAGTTCTGGGTATGGAAAGTTAGCTCTGAGTGAACCCACTAACTCCAGAGTTCTGTCAGATACAGCCGACAGACTCAGCACTCAATTGCACTGAGACAGCGTAAGACTGAAGCGATTTTGCTCGGACGCAACTTCAGTGAAAACTCTGGTGGCCATCTTGGTTTTTAGTGAGGGATCATACCAATCGCCTGCTCCGATGATCCAGGAGCTGATTTAGCGACCTAAAGTGACATAAACTTTTCTACAGGCACAAGTGGAAACTCATATAAATCCTTGCACACTGCTCACATTTCTCAAGACCCCTACATCAAGCCACATTGCTTTTGCGGTCCACGTGGTGGATTACCCTCTTCCATAACACTTCCATGCAGGAAAAGAAAGATTCCTCCTCAGTGATGTGATTCGTGAGTACAGTTTTACAGTTACTCATATTTGGTCTGCAGCTCACGAAGTTGCGACACAGAACACGCATAACCAGATAGCCACGTGGCTGAGACAGCCTTACCTACTCATTCTTTCTTATTTAGTGTTGTCTCAGTGTCATTAATATGAAGACTTAATTAACATCTATGGTGGATATGTGAGAGGGATCTACTGGATCTGAGAGGCACCTTTATACTGGATATAATTCATAGCAATACCTAGACCCAGCTTTGTGATCCGTTTGTGTGCTAACTTGTATCTATAAAGTGTTTAGTTCAGAATTGTTGAAACATGTCCCAATCTCAGGGAAAAAACAACAATGGCGCTAATGTGATAAAGAGGACTGTCATAGATCACTTTAATGCCTCTCACACTGCATTAGATGAGGGAGAAGCCTCATTTTCCAGTCCTGAAACTTCACCGCTGGCTGATTCAGCTTTACAGGGCCTTCAAAACTGGGACCAGAATAATGTAACCCCAACCTTTATTTTAAGCTCCTTAAAATCCATGCTGGATGCTCATCACACGTCATTCTCTGAAAAGTTAACATCTTCTATAGCTAAAATTCGCAAAGATCTCAATTCCACAAATGCAAGAATTGACAACTTGGATCGCAAGCAGGAAGATATGGGGGAAGACCAATTGAATCTGCTAAGCTATACTCAAAAGATGGCTATCCAGCTCTCTGACTTTGAGGATAAAATGGCAGACCTTGAAAATAGGTTGCGCCAAAATAATTTAAGGATTAAAGGGCGTCTCTGAAGAAATTTCAAACAAAGACATTGCTGATTTTCTCACTGAACTTTTTACAGTACTCGCCACCCCTTTGGCGGGAAATGACAACCTAATAGATCGAGCCCACAGAGTGCCTAAGTAGAGAGGCTCCACATCCGAGCAACCCAGAGATATAGTGGTACGGTTACATTTTTACACCTACAAAGAAAGAGTGCAAAGAGCAAGCCTTCGTAAACCAGAGCTACCCGAGAAATTTAAGACTTTTCAAATATTCTCAGACTTGGCACCTCGCACTCTCCATCAATGCAGGACCTTTGGGGATGCTACCCGGCTTTTACGCCACAACAATATTAGATACCATTGGGGCTTCCCCACAAAATTAATTTATCAAAAGATGACCATACTTATATCATCTCTGAAGCAGCCCAAGGTCTGGAATTAGTACAGTCCTGGAAACTACAACCTCAAGAAGCGGCCTCTACCAATCCATTTAAATCAAGAGCGGACGGATCAACTCTCCCATTAGCTCAAGGTAACACTACACCTAACTCCTCTACTAATGGAAGCCCTCTGAGAGCTGGAGCACAAAGTTGGGACCCTAAACCTCAAAGAAGAAAACAAGATTCAGACTTCGCTTTACATAGCTATCCTCGCTTGTTCCTCATCTGGACTGTTTAAACATAATTATTCCTTAGGAGATAGCGGAGGAGACAGATCACTGTTGATGGTTCCTTGGAGATAAGTATCTTTTATTTTATTACTGATTTCTTTATTCTCCAACATGTTTTTTTTTTTCTTCTTCACTATGTGGGGGTATGGGTTGAGCGAGTAAGATAACTCTGAGATGTTTGGACTATTTTCATTTAACTCAAGGGAGTTTATCACTTTACTGTACAGACTTTTATTGCAAAAAGGACACTTACAAGTTAATATGCTGTTAGACAGAGGTTCTCATCTAACGATTGACTGATGAGCTTGGTTCATTGGGGCTCTCTCTATATAGACACCGTTATTGCACAATTTGCATTAAACTTTATTAATTTTCATTCACTTCAACCTCATGGTAAGGGTTCAATTAGATTGCCTAACAAGAGGATGTTGGGTGTTAACGTTCTGTAATTATAAGATATTGTTTACTCATTTAAATTTGTAATATATACAGAGCATGGTTCTAATTGACAGCCTTAATACATCAGATCTAAAATATATATATCACATTTGGTAACAGCATTATGCTTATTTTTTTGTGTGTTCTTCATTTTTTGTTTTTTTTCCTTTAGTCCAATAAGTAATATGTCAGTATTCTCATTATTACATGTATATGTATGCTCCTGTTATATCTCCTTTGCTAAGAGTAGTTGTATTACAGGGCACTTAAAATTTAAGTCTTCTTAGCCTAACTCGAATCCTGAACTTATCTCTCTCTTTCTCTCTCTTTCTCTCTCTTTCTCTCTCTTTCTCTCTCTTTCTCTCTCTCTCTCTCTCTCTCTATCTCTCTATCTATCTCTCTCTCCATCTCTCTCTCTCTCTCCATCTCCATCCATATGTTATATATGTGTTAATATGTTTTTCTTCTGTTTAAGAATAGTTACACACACTGCTTTATTGGCTCTTGTCAATATCTCTGCCGAGTCCAATAATTCATATCCTCTCCTATATAGTAAAGGAGTTTGTGATCATACACACTAGTACTTAAGCTACTTCTAGCCCATTTTTCATGACTCCTACTTACTTAACATACCGACTCCACATAGAGCATTCCTACCTCTATAGCATCTAAAATTGAATCTGACCACAGTTAGTTTCTATCTACAACATAGATCACATCTGCTATGGTCAGTTTTAAGTCTAGTTAATGATCTAACCGACAAATAAATTATATCTCTCCTCACTCTTGTTTTATTCTTCTGTTGATACATACCCAATTTATATTCTCCACAGCAAAGATCCATGAATCCCTCCACTCCCCCTCTCTATACCCCTTAATTATTATCTCAAATTATTATAAAGAAAGGAAACAGTTGTCCCTGCAGCCCGGCTGGCTCTTATCATCCCCCAAAACCACATTAGTTCTCTGATATTTAACTCGGTAATCTGAGACTAACTTGCGGTTTCCCTCAAAATATACTGCACATAATTCACTGTTCTAGATTCTAGCACCCCTATATTTACAAACATCTCTTATAAAATTGCTCAGCCTATTAGCTAAATTTTATTTGCCTTTCTCTTGATCTCTTATCCTTGCTTTCCTTCCCATTCCCCCCTTTTTTTTATTTTATTTTTCTTCCCTGATGATGGCCGAAGTTTGGTCCTCTCATAATGTTAAGGGTCTTAATTCCCCGATGAAACAGAGTCATCTTCTCCGTTCCCTTAAATTTTTATAAGCTATGGTGGTCTTCCTACAAGACACACACTGGGTAGTAGATAAGCCTATTCTGCTGAGGTCTCCCCTATACCCAGTAATCCAAACAGCATCTTACACTAAGAAAGCAAGGGGGGTTGCTGTTCTTGTCCACAGAGACATAGCGTATGAACAAATAACCATTGATTCTGATCCCCAAGGCCGCTTCTTGAATATTGTATGTAAATTAGATGGAATAATGTATACTTTGGCGTCATATTATAGCCCCAATACGTAACAAATCAGATGTTTTAATTTTTTTTTTACCCATTTGAATTGTATTAAGAAAGGGCTACTCTTGCTTGCAGGGGATTTCAACATGGTCCTTGACCCTAACCTTGACAAACGCATCCCCAAGGGACGTACCTTAGACAAATCTTCCTTTACTACTTCCAGTTTTTCTCCCTCCTGGCTCAAGCTAATCTATTGGATGTGTGGCGCTCCCTTCATTCCTCTACCAAGGATTTTACATTTTACTCCCCTGTAAACAACTCCTATTCCAGACTTGATTTCTTTTTTTTGTAACCCTTGGATGTTGGACCGAATAACAAAATCTCAGGTAGCTGTACCTGGTCAGACCACTCCCCAGTCACTATCCAACTCTGATTAATGTCTTTCATACAAAACAGACCCTCATGACAGTTGCTAGACTCCTTACTTTCCATTCCAGGTCTTAAGGACAAAATTTCTGAGGAAATCTTTCACTTTTTGCAGCTCAATGATACGGGTGAGATTTAATGATTTTTGTTTGTGGAGCTCCTTAAATGCCTTCCTTAGGGGCCTATTTATTAAGACACAAATTCAAACACGCAAACGATCTGCAGCTTCATTAGCACAACTACATAAGATTCTGAGATATCTCACAATCGAAAATATGTCCACTTTAAACCCCCACCTCCTTCCCCTTATAGAAACTAGAAAATCCCTAAGACTTGTGGAAAACCAAAAAGTACAAGACTGTATGCAGGAAAATAATTGCCTATTCTATCATAAAGGGAATAGATCTGACTTCCTACTAGCTTGGGAAACTGTTATACCGCACAGCCCAAACTCGAATTCCCTATTTACATAACGGAGGGACAATTTATACAAACCCAAAGACACAGGGGCTGAATTTGCAAGATACTATACTCTACAATATACGCTCCTCGCAACCCCAGGATACGCCCAATATTAACTCTATTAAAACTTTTACATCCACCCTAAACCTCCCACGTCTGTCGCGAGAGCAGATTGACAGCATAATTTCCTCTTTCTCCAACATAGGTGTGTCCGGTCCACGGCGTCATCCTTACTTGTGGGATATTCTCTTCCCCAACAGGAAATGGCAAAGAGCCCAGCAAAGCTGGTCACATGATCCCTCCTAGGCTCCGCCTACCCCAGTCATTCTCTTTGCCGTTGTACAGGCAACATCTCCACGGAGATGGCTTAGAGTTTTTTAGTTGCAATTTCTTCTGCCAGAAGAGTTTCAGAATTATCTGCTCTGCAGTGTTCTCCTCCTTATCTGGTGTTTCATGCAGATAAGGTGGTTTTACGTACTAAACCTGGTTTTCTTCCAAAAGTTGTTTCTAACAAAAACATTAACCAGGAGATTATCGTACCTTCTCTGTGTCCGAAACCAGTTTCAAAGAAGGAACGTCTGTTGCACAATTTGGATGTTGTTCGCGCTCTAAAATTCTATTTAGATGCTACAAAGGATTTTAGACAAACATCTTCCTTGTTTGTTGTTTATTCCGGTAAAAGGAGAGGTAAAAAAGCAACTTCTACCTCTCTCTCTTTTTGGATTAAAAGCATCATCAGATTGGCTTACGAGACTGCCGGACGGCAGCCTCCCGAAAGAATCACAGCTCATTCCACTAGGGCTGTGGCTTCCACATGGGCCTTCAAGAACGAGGCTTCTGTTGATCAGATATGTAGGGCAGCGACTTGGTCTTCACTGCACACTTTTACCAAATTTTACAAGTTTGATACTTTTGCTTCTTCTGAGGCTATTTTTGGGAGAAAGGTTTTGCAAGCCGTGGTGCCTTCCATTTAGGTGACCTGATTTGCTCCCTCCCTTCATCCGTGTCCTAAAGCTTTGGTATTGGTTCCCACAAGTAAGGATGACGCCGTGGACCGGACACACCTATGTTGGAGAAAACAGAATTTATGTTTACCTGATAAATTACTTTCTCCAACGGTGTGTCCGGTCCACGGCCCGCCCTGGTTTTTTTTTTTTAATCAGGTCTGATAATTTATTTTCTTTAACTACAGTCACCACGGTACCATATGGTTTCTCCTATGCAAATATTCCTCCTTAACGTCGGTCGAATGACTGGGGTAGGCGGAGCCTAGGAGGGATCATGTGACCAGCTTTGCTGGGCTCTTTGCCATTTCCTGTTGGGGAAGAGAATATCCCACAAGTAAGGATGACGCCGTGGACCGGACACACCGTTGGAGAAAGTAATTTATCAGGTAAACATAAATTCTGTTTTCACTGTAGATTAAATTACCTTAATTATCTTAAAGCTGAAAGCTCGTAAAGCGCTTGGACCAGATGGATATACACCTCTGTTTTATAAATCAAATTTCCCCTATTTTGAGTGTTTAATAAAGCAGGACAACATCAAATTTAGTAAGATCTCTCCTTTTGGCATGGAAGTGTGAGCACAAATAACTGTATTTCTGCAAATAGTTTAATTGTCATAAACACCAACATTTGTTGCAGTAGATGATGGGTATTCCTCATGAACATTGACTATTTTTACTATGTAATATACATATTTAATGAACACTTTGGTCCAGACGGTAAAGCAATATTCTAGCGCATAAATAAAATGCAGTCTCTTGTTTGAACATTTTTCTTAATGTGTGTTTAACCCTTTAAAGGTGTTACACACACACAGTCTATCTTTCTCTCCATCTCCCCTCTTGGTTAAAGTGTAATGCAGCAGAAACCTGCTTACAATGGGAAGTTTATTTAGCGTCTGGAGATCAGTGATGGCTAAACTTGACACCCCAAATTTTTGAAAGTACATTTACCATGATGCTTAGGCACTCTGCATTCTAGTTGAGCATCATGGTAAATGTAGTTCTGAAACATCATGGGTGTACCAAGGTTAGCCATCACTGCAAGGGACAGTCTACTCCAGAATTGTAATTGTTTAAAAAGATAGATAATCCCTTTACTACCAATTCCCCAGTTTTGCATATCTAACACATTTATATTAATATGCTTTTTACCTCTGTGATTACCTTTTATCTTAGCCTCTGCAGACTGCCCCCTTATCTCAGTTCTTTCGACAGACATTTATTTTAGCTAATCAGTGCCGAATTATAAATAACTCCACTGGAATGAACACAATGTTATCTATATGGCACATATGAACTAGCGCTGTTTAGCTTTGAAAAACTGTTCATGCCTAATGCTATAGCTGCTGGATATGTGCATTCGGCAGTTTCATTTACTGCCAAATGCAAAAGAAGGCAGCCGCTCACAGCTTTTAGCCCTCTTCAGAGACAGATTTTTTTCTTGTGAAACTGCAACACGCCAATATCTGGATTTGCGCAAGTCTTGGTGTGTTGCACTTTCACAAGAATAAATCCAGCTCTCTAAACAGCCAAATGCTGCATACGCTGTCAGCATTTATCATTACACAAGCAGTTCATCAGAACTGCTTGTGCATTGCCACCCCCTGCAGATTCGCGCCCAATCGGAAACAAGGGGAACAAGGGCCATTTGGCCCTTGTTAAATCTACCCCCATGTGTTTCATATAGATATCATTGAGGTCATGCACGTGATGTTACCCTGGAGTGAGCACTGATTGGCTCAAATGCAAGTCTGTCAAAAGAAATGAAATAAGTGGGCAGTTTGCAGAGGCTTAGATACAAGTTAATCACAGAGTTAAAAAGTGTATTGTTATAACTGTGTTGGTTATGCAAAACTGGGGAATGGGTAATAAAGGGATTATCTATCTTTTTAAACAACAAAAATTCTGGTGTTGACTGTCACTTTAAACTTTTTTTGAGGGGTTTCTACTCTTGCTTCACAGAGTTTATTGTAAAAACAGATTCAAGCAGTCTGGACTGAAGAGCAGTTTTCCAGGATCAGACCGTGCAAGTTATCTTGTATCATCAGTCAGTAGTTCTACCCTCCATTGTTTTGGAAATAAATAATTTACAAGGATATTTTGCAATTTCCAGTCTCAGCTGCATGGAAACTCTTGATGGACTACAGGACAACAATGGCCTATGTCAAGCTACAAGGAACTCGGTCAGCTGGTACTGCAAGAAATTGATCCGATTTTTCTTTGAGCACAAATGAATCTATTGTATCTGAACAGAAGGAATATATATTGAATATTTAACTCTTCAATCAAATTCTCTCCAGATTAGTGTGCTCAGATGTGGACTTGATGGCATCCATCTTCAATCACCAGCTTGCCCCTCTCTTTCAGCTGCTTTCCCTCTCCTCTGTCAATGGCAGTGGATGCATTTCTGCAGTTTTGGGATTTTCATCCCATCTGTGTGTTCCCTCAATTCCCTCTCATTCTGAGGTTACTCCAAGGGATCTGGCAAGAAACCGCAACCTTTCTAAAAGTGATTCCTTACTCCCGAGAAGGCCCTGGTTTGTCCTTCTTCAGATGATGGCTTTAGAACCTCCATGGTTTATTTTGGTGACTCCAGATATGTGCACCAAGTCCAGTTTGGCACCCACATTCACATAAGCTCCATCTGGTGGACTAGGTTGCAGAAGTTGAATATTCCTGCTCCAGTAATTATTGCATTTTTAAAAGCTCAAAAGAAAACTAATTTATCTACATATTACAGGAAACTGGATGTTTGCACTTCCTGGATTTCTTTCATGTAATTGGCAAGAGTCCATGAGCTAGTGACATATGGGATATACAATCCTACCAGGAGGGACAAAGTTTCCCAAACCTCAAAATGCCTATAAATACACCCCTCACCACACCCACAATTCAGTTTTACAAACTTTGCCTCCTATGGAGGTGGTGAAGTAAGTTTGTGCTAAGATTTCTACGTTGATATGCGCTTCTCAGCATTGTTGAAGCCTGATTCCTCTCAGTACAGCGAATGTCAGAGGGACGTGAAGGGAGTATCACTTATTTGAATACAATGATTTCCCTAACTGGGGTCTATTTCATAGGTTCTCGTTATCGGTCGTAGAGATTCATCTCCTACCTCCCTTTTCAGATCGACGATATACTCTCAATTTACCTTTACCTCTACTAATAACTGTTTTAGTACTGGTTTGGCTATCTGCTATATGTGGATGGGTGTCTTTTGGTAAGTATGTTTTCATTACTTAAGACACTCTCAGCTATGGTTTGGCACTTAGCATTTAGGCGCCAAATAATGTGGGCGTCTTTTTTGGCGCTAAAAAATTTGGGCGTCACTTTTGTCTCCACATTATTTAAGTCTCATTATTTATTGCTTCTGGTTGCTAGAAGCTTGTTCACTGGCATTTTTTCCCATTCCTGAAACTGTCATTTAAGGAATTTGATCAATTTTGCTTTATATGTTGTTTTTTTCTATTACATATTGCAAGATGTCCCAGATTGACCCTGAGTCAGAAGATACTTCTGGAAAGTCGCTGCCTGGTGCTGGATCTACCAAAGTTAAGTGTACTGCTGTAAACTTGTGGTATCTGTTCCTACAGCTGTTGTTTGTAGTGAATGTCATGACAAACTTGTTAATGCAGATAATATTTCCTTTAGTAATGTTACATTACCTGTTGCTGTTCCATCAACATCTAATACTCAGAGTGTTCCTGTTAACATAAGAGATTTTGTTTCTAAATCCATTAAGAAGGCTATGTCCGTTATTCCTCCTCCTAGTAAACGTAAAAGGTCTTTTAAAACTTCTCATTTTTCAGATGAATTTTTAAATGAACATCATCATTCTGATTCTGATAATGATTCCTCTGGTTCAGAGGATTCTGTTTCAGAGATTGATGATGATAAATCTTCATATTTATTCAAAATGGAATTTATTCGTTCTTTACTTAAAGAAGTCTTAATTGCATTAGAAATAGAGGATTCTGGTCCTCTTGATACTAAATCTAAATGTTTAAATAAGGTTTTTAAATCTCCTGTAGTTATTCCAGAAGTTTTTCCTGTCCCTGATGCTATTTCTGAAGTAATCTCCAGGGAATGGAATAATTTGGGTAATTCATTTACTCCTCCTAAACGTTTTAAGCAATTATATCCTGTGCCATCTGACAGATTAGAGTTTTGGGACAAAATCCCTAAGGTTGATGGGGCTATCTCCACTCTTGCTAAACGTACTACTATTCCTACGGCAGATAGTACTTCCTTTAAGGATTCTCTAGATAGGATAATTGAATCCTTTCTAAGAAAAGCTTACTTATGTTCAGGTAATCTTCTTAGACCTGCTATATCTTTAGTGGATGTTGCTGCAGCTTCAACTTTTTGGTTAGAAGCTTTAGCGCAACAAGTAACCGATCATAATTCTCCTAGCATTGTTAATCTTCTTCAACATGCTAATAACTTTATTTGTGATGCCATCTTTGATATCATTAGAGTTGATCTCAGGTATATGTGTCTAGCTATTTTAGCTAGAAGAGCTTTATGGCTTAAAACTTGGAATGCTGATATTTCTTCTTAGTCAACTTTGCTTTCCCTTTCTTTCCAGGCTAATAAATTATTTGGTTCTCAGTTGGATTCTATTATCTCAACTGTTACTGGAGGGAAAGGAACTTTTTTAACACAGGATAAAAAATCTAAAGGTAAATTTAGGTCTAATAATGGTTTTCATTCCTTTCGTCACAACAAGGAACAAAAGCCTGATCCTTCACCCACAGGAGCGGTATCAGTTTGGAAACCATCTCCAGTCTGGAATAAATCCAAGCCTTTTAGAAAACCAAAGCCAGCTCCCAAGTCCACATGAAGGTGCGGCCCTCATTCCAGCCCAGCTGGTAGGGGGCAGATTACGATTTTTCAAAGAAATTTGGATCAATTCAATTCACAATCTTTGGATTCAGAACATTGTTTCAGAAGGGTACAGAATTGGCTTCAAGATAAGGCCTCCTGCAAAGAGATTTTTTCTTTCCCGTGTCCCAGTAAATCCAGCGAAGGCTCAAGCATTTCTGAAATGTGTTTCAGAGCTAGAGTTGGCTGGAGTAATTATGCCAGTTCCAGTTCTGGAACAGGGGCTGGGGTTTTATTCAAATCTCTTCATTGTACCAAAGAAGGAGAATTCCTTCAGACCAGTTCTGGATCTAAAAATATTGAATCGTTATGTAAGGATACCAACATTCAAAATGGTAACTATAAGGACTATCCTGCCTTTTGGTCAGCAAGGGCATTATATGCCCACAATAGATTTACAGGATGCATATCTGCATATTCCGATTCATCCAGATCACTATCAGTTTCTGAGATTCTCTTTCCTAGACAAGCATTACCAGTTTGTGGCTCTGCCGTTTGGCCTAGCAACAGCTCCAAGAATTTTTACAAAGGTTCTTGGTGCCCTTCTGTCTGTAATCAGAGAACAGGGTATTGTGGTATTTCCTTATTTGGACGATATCTTGGTACTTGCTCAGTCTTCACATTTAGCAGAATCTCATACGAATCGACTTGTGTTGTTTCTTCGAGATCATGGTTGGAGGATCAATTTACCAAAAAGTTCATTGATTCCTCATACAAGGGTAACCTTTTTAGGTTTCCAGATAGATTCAGTGTCCATGACTCTGTCTCTGACAGACAAGAGACATCTAAAATTGATCTCAGCTTGTCGAAACCTTCAGTCTCAATCATTCCCTTCGGTAGCCTTATGCATGGAAATTCTAGGTCTTATGACTGCTGCATCGGACGCGATCCCCTTTGCTCGTTTTCACATGCGACCTCTTCAGCTCTGTATGCTGAACCAGTGGTGCAGGGATTACACAAAGATATCTCAATTTATATCTTTAAAACCGATTGTACGACACTCTCTGACATGGTGGACAGATCACCATCGTTTAATTCAGGGGGCTTCTTTTGTTCTTCCGACCTGGACTGTAATTTCAACAGATGCAAGTCTGACAGGTTGGGGAGCTGTTTGGGGGTCTCTGACAGCACAAGGGGTTTGGCAATCTCAGGAGGTGAGATTACCAATCAATATTTTGGAACTCCGTGCAATTTTCAGAGCTCTTCAGTCATGGCCTCTTCTAAAGAGAGAATCGTTCATTTGTTTTCAGACAGACAATGTCACAACTGTGGCATATATCAATCATCAAGGAGGGACTCACAGTCCTCTGGCTATGAAAGAAGTATCTCGAATACTGGTATGGGCGGAATCCAGCTCCTGTCTAATTTCTGCGGTTCATATCCCAGGTATAGACAATTGGGAAGCGGATTATCTCAGTCGCTAAACCTTACATCCGGGCGAATGGTTTCTTCACCCAGAGGTATTTCTTCAGATTGTTCAAATGTGGGGACTTCCAGAAATAGATCTGATGGCTTCTCATCTAAACAAGAAACTTCCTAGGTATCTGTCCAGATCCAGGGATCCTCAGGCGGAAGCAGTGGATGCATTGTCACTTCCTTGGAAGTATCAGCCTGCCTATATCTTTCCGCCTCTAGTTCTTCTTCCAAGAGTAATCTCCAAGATTCTGAAGGAATGCTCGTTTTTTCTGCTGGTGGCTCCAGCATGGCCTCACAGGTTTTGGTATGAGGATCTTGTCCGGATGGCCTCTTGCCAACCATGGACTCTTCCGTTAAGACCAGACCTTTTGTCGCAAGGTCCTTTTTACCATCAGGATCTCAAATCCCTAAATTTAAAGGTATGGAGATTGAACGCTTGATTCTTAGTCAAAGAGGTTTCTCTGACTCTGTGATTAATACTATGTTACAGGCTTGTAAATCTGTATCTAGGAAGATATATTATCGAGTCTGGAAGACTTATATTTCTTGGTGTCTTTCTCATCATTTTTCCTGGCATTCTTTTAGAAATCCGAGAATTTTACAGTTTCTTCAGGATGGTTTGGATAAAGGTTTATCTGCAAGTTCCTTGAAGGGACAAATCTCTGCTCTTTCTGTTCTTTTTCACAGAAAGATTGCTAATCTTCCTGATATTCATTGTTTTGTACAGGCTTTGGTTCGTATAAAACCTGTTATTAAGTCAATTTCTCCTCCTTGGAGTTTGAATTTGGTTCTGGGGGCTCTTCAAGATCCTCCGTTTGAACCTATGCATTCATTGGACATTAAATTACTTTCTTGGAAAGTTTTGTTTCTTTTGGCCATCTCTTCTGCTAGAAGAGTTTCTGAATTATCTGCTCTTTCTTGTGAATCTCCTTTTCTGATTTTTCATCAGGATAAGGCGGTGTTGCGAACTTCTTTTAAATTTGTACCTAAGGTTGTGAATTCTAACAACATTAGCAGAGAAATTGTGGTTCCTTCATTATGTCCTAATCCTAAGAATTCTAAGGAAAGATCATTGCATTCTTTGGATGTAGTTAGAGCTTTGAAATATTATGTTGAAGCTACTAAGAATTTCCGAAAGACTTCTAGTCTATTTGTTATCTTTTCCGGTTCTAGGAAAGGTCAGAAGGCCTCTGCCATTTCTTTGGCATCTTGGTTGAAATCTTTAATTCATCATGCTTATGTCGAGTCGGGTAAAACTCCGCCTCAAAGGATTACAGCTCATTCTACTAGGTCAGTTTCTACTTCCTGGGCGTTTAGGAATGAAGCTTCGGTTGATCAGATTTGCAAAGCAGCAACTTGGTCTTCTTTGCATACTTTTACTAAATTCTACCATTTTGATGTGTTTTCTTCTTCTGAAGCAGTTTTTGGTAGAAAAGTACTTCAGGCAGTTGTTTCAGTTTGATTCTTCTGCTTATAATTTCAGTTTTTTTCATTATAAGATTTAAACTTTATTTTGGGTGTGGATTATTTTCAGCGGAATTGGCTGTCTTTATTTTATCCCTCCCTCTCTAGTGACTCTTGCGTGGAAGATCCACATCTTGGGTAGTCATTATCCCATACGTCACTAGCTCACGGACTCTTGCTAATTACATGAAAGAAAACATAATTTCTTTCATGTAATTAGCAAGAGTCCATGAGATAGTGACGTATGGGATATACATTCCCACCAGGAGGGGCAAAGTTTCCCAAACCTCAAAATGCCTACAAATACACCCCTCACCACACCCACAATTCAGTTTTACAAACTTTGCCTCCTATGGAGGTGGTGAAGTAAGTTTGTGCTAGATTCTACGTTGATATGCGCTCCGCAGCAAGTTGGAGCCCGGTTTTCCTCTCAGCGTGCAGTGAATGTCAGAGGGATGTGAGGAGAGTATTGCCTATTTGAATGCAGTGATCTCCTTCTACGGGGTCTATTTCATAGGTTCTCTGTTATCGGTCGTAGAGATTCATCTCTTACCTCCCTTTTCAGATCGACGATATACTCTTATTTATATACCATTACCTCTGCTGATTTTCGTTTCAGTACTGGTTTGGCTTTCTACAAACATGTAGATGAGTGTCCTGGGGTAAGTAAATCTTATTTTCTGTGACACTCTAAGCTATGGTTGGGCACTTTATTTATAAAGTTCTAAATATATGTATTCAAACATTTATTTGCCTTGACTCAGAATGTTCAACATTCCTTATTTTCAGACAGTCAGTTTCATATTTGGGATAATGCGTTTGAATCAATCATTTTTTCTTACCTTAAAAATTTGACTTTTTTTCCCTGTGGGCTGTTAGGCTCGCGGGGGCTGAAAATGCTTCATTTTATTGCGTCATTCTTGGCGCGGACTTTTTTGGCGCAAAAAATCTTTTCTGTTTCCGGCGTCATATGTGTCGCCGGAAGTTGCGTCATTTTTTGACGTCCTTTTGCGCCAAAAATGTTGGCGTTCCGGATGTGGCGTCATTTTTGGCGCCAAAAAGCATTTAGGCGCCAAACAATGTGGGCGTATTATTTGGCGCCAAAAAATATGGGCGTCGCTTTTGTCTCCACATTATTTCAGTCTGATTTTTTCTTTGCTTCTGGTTACTAGAAGCTTGTTTATTGGCATTTTTTCCCATTCCTGAAACTGTCATTTAAGGAATTTGATCAATTTTGCTTTATATGTTGTTTTTTCTCTTACATATTGCAAGATGTCTCACGTTGCATCTGAGTCAGAAGATGCTTCAGGAAAATCGCTGTCTAGTGCTGGAACTACCAAAGCTAAGTGTATCTGCTGTAAACTTTTGGTAGCTATTCCTCCGGCTGTTGTTTGTATTAATTGTCATGACAAACTTGTTAAAGCAGATAATATTTCCTTTAGTAATGTACCATTGCCTGTTGCAGTTCCCTCAACATCTAAGGTGCAGAATGTTCCTGATAACATAAGAGATTTTGTTTCTGAATCCATCAAGAAGGCTATGTCTGTTATTTCTCCTTCTAGTAAACATAAAAAATCTTTTAAAACTTCTCTCTCTACAGATGAATTTTTAAATGAACATCATCATTCTGATTCTGATGACTCTTCTGGTTCAGAGGATTCTGTCTCAGAGATTGATGCTGATAAATCTTCATATTTATTTAAAATGGAATTTATTCGTTCTTTACTTAAAGAAGTACTAATTGCTTTAGAAATAGAGGATTCTGGTCCTCTTGATACTAATTCTAAACGTTTAGATAAGGTGTTTAAATCTCCTGTGGTTATTCCAGAAGTTTTTCCTGTTCCTAATGCTATTTCTGAAGTAATTTCCAGAGAATGGGATAAATTGGGTAATTCATTTACTCCTTCTAAACGTTTTAAGCAATTATATCCTGTGCCGTCTGACAGATTAGAATTTTGGGACAAAATCCCTAAAGTTGATGGGGCTATTTCTACCCTTGCTAAACGTACTACTATTCCTACGTCAGATGGTACTTCGTTTAAAGATCCTTTAGATAGGAAAATTGAATCCTTTCTAAGAAAAGCTTATCTGTGTTCAGGTAATCTTCTTAGACCTGCTATATCTTTGGCTGATGTTGCTGCAGCTTCAACTTTTTGGTTGGAGACTTTAGCGCAACAAGTAACAGATCATGATTCTCATAATATTATTATTCTTCTTCAGCATGCTAATAATTTTATCTGTGATGCCATTTTTGATATCAGAGTTGATGTCAGGTTTATGTCTCTAGCTATTTTAGCTAGAAGAGCTTTATGGCTTAAAACTTGGAATGCTGATATGGCTTCTAAATCAACTCTACTTTCCATTTCTTTCCATCTATCTCAACTGTTACTGGTGGGAAAGGAACTTTTTTACCACAGGATAAAAAATCTAAGGGTAAAAACAGGGCTAATAATCGTTTTTGTTCCTTTCGTTTCAACAAAGAACAAAAGCCTGATCCTTCATCCTCAGGAGCAGTTTCAGTTTGGAAACCATCTCCAGTCTGGAATAAATCCAAGCCTTCTAGAAAGGCAAAGCCTGCTTCTAAGTCCACATGAAGGTGCGGCCCTCATTCCAGCTCAGCTGGTAGGGGGCAGGTTACGTTTTTTCAAAGAAATTTGGATCAATTCTGTTCACAATCTTTGGATTCAGAACATTGTTTCAGAAGGGTACAGAATTGGTTTCAAGATGAGACCTCCTGCAAAGAGATTTTTTCTTTCCCGTGTCCCAGTAAATCCAGTGAAAGCTCAAGCATTTCTGAATTGTGTTTCAGATCTAGAGTTGGCTGGAGTAATTATGCCAGTTCCAGTTCTGGAACAGGGGATGGGGTTTTATTCAAATCTCTTCATTGTACCAAAGAAGGAGAATTCCTTCAGACCAGTTCTGGATCTAAAAATATTGAATCGTTATGTAAGGATACCAACATTCAAAATGGTAACTGTCAGGACTATCTTGCCTTTTGTTCAGCAAGGGCATTATATGTCCACAATAGATTTACAGGATGCTTATCTGCATATTCCGATTCATCCAGATCATTATCAGTTCCTGAGATTCTCTCTTCTGGACAAGCATTACCAGTTTGTGGCTCTGCCGTTTGGCCTAGCTACAGCTCCAAGAATTTTTACAAAAGTTCTCGGTGCCCTTCTGTCTGTAATCAGAGAACAGGGTATTGTGGTATTTCCTTATTTGGACGATATCTTGGTACTTGCTCAGTCTTTACATTTAGCAGAATCTCATACGAATCGACTTGTGTTGTTTCTTCAAGATCATGGTTGGAGGATCAATTTACCAAAAAGTTCATTGATTCCTCAGACAAGGGTAACTTTTCTGGGTTTCCAGATAGATTCAGTGTCCATGACTCTGTCTTTAACAGACAAGAGACGTCTAAAATTGATTTCAGCTTGTCGAAACCTTCAGTCACAATCATTCCCTTCGGTAGCCTTATGCATGGAAATTCTAGGTCTTATGACTGCTGCATCGGACGCGATCCCCTTTGCTCGTTTTCACATGCGACCTCTTCAGCTCTGTATGCTGAATCAATGGTGCAGGGATTACTCAAAGATATCTCAATTAATATCTTTAAAACCGATTGTACGACACTCTCTAACGTGGTGGACAGATCACCATCGTTTAATTCAGGGGGCTTCTTTTGTGCTTCCGACCTGGACTGTAATTTCAACAGATGCAAGTCTCACAGGTTGGGGAGCTGTGTGGGGATCTCTGACGGCACAAGGAGTTTGGGAATCTCAGGAGGTGAGATTACCGATCAATATTTTGGAACTCCGTGCAATTTTCAGAGCTCTTCAGTCTTGGCCTCTTCTGAAGAGAGAATCGTTCATTTGTTTTCAGACAGACAATGTCACAACTGTGGCATACATCAATCATCAAGGAGGGACTCACAGTCCTCTGGCTATGAAAGAAGTATCTCGAATTCTGGTTTGGGCGGAATCCAGCTCCTGTCTAATCTCTGCAGTTCATATCCCAGGTATAGACAATTGGGAAGCGGATTATCTCAGTCACCAAACGTTGCATCCGGGCGAATGGTCTCTTCACCCAGAGGTATTTCTTCAGATTGTTCAAATATGGGGGCTTCCAGAAATAGATCTGATGGCGTCTCATCTAAACAAGAAACTTCCCAGGTATCTGTCCAGATCCCGGGATCCTCAGGCGGAAGCAGTGGATGCATTATCACTTCCTTTCTAAGTATCATCCTGCTTATATCTTTCCGCCTCTAGTTCTTCTTCCAAGAGTAATCTCCAAGATTCTGAAGGAATGCTCGTTTGTTCTGCTGGTAGCTCCGGCATGGCCTCACAGGTTTTGGTATGCGGATCTTGTCCGGATGGCCTCTTGCCATCCGTGGACTCTTCCGCTACGACCAGACCTTCTGTCGCAAGGTACTTTTTTCCATCAGGATCTCAAATCCATAAATTTAAAGGTATGGAGATTGAACGCTTGATTCTTAGTCAAAGAGGTTTCTCTGACTCTGTGATTAATACTATGTTACAGGCTCGTAAATCTGTATCCAGAGAGATATATTATAGAGTCTGGAAGACTTATATTTCTTGGTGTCTTTCTCATCATTTTTCTTGGCATTCTTTTAGAATTCCAAGAATTTTACAGTTTCTTCAGGATGGTTTAGATAAAGGTTTGTCCGCAAGTTCCTTGAAAGGACAAATCTCTGCTCTTTCTGTTCTTTTTCACAGAAAGATTGCTAATCTTCCTGATATTCATTGTTTTGTACAAGCTTTGGTTCGTATAAAACCTGTCATTAAGTCAATTTCTCCTCCTTGGAGTTTGAATTTGGTTCTAGGGGCTCTTCAAGCTCCTCCGTTTGAACCTATGCATTCATTGGACATTAAATTACTTTCTTGGAAAGTTTTGTTCCTTTTGGCAATCTCTTCTGCCAGAAGAGTTTCTGAATTATCTGCTCTTTCTTGTGAGTCTCCGTTTCTGATTTTTCATCAGGATAAGGCAGTGTTGCGAACTTCTTTTGAATTTTTACCTAAAGTTGTGAATTCCAACAACATTAGTAGAGAAATTGTGGTTCCTTCATTATGTCCTAATCCTAAGAATTCTAAGGAGAAATCGTTACATTCTTTGGATGTTGTTAGAGCTTTGAAATATTATGTTGAAGCTACTAAGTCTTTCCGAAAGACTTCTAGTTTATTTGTTATCTTTTCCGGTTCTAGAAAAGGCCAGAAAGCTTCTGTCATTTCTTTGGCATCTTGGTTGAAATCTTTAATTCATCTTGCCTATGTTGAGTCTGGTAAAACTCCGCCTCAAAGGATTACAGCTCATTCTACTAGGTCAGTTTCTACTTCCTGGGCGTTTAGGAATGAAGCTTCGATTGATCAGATTTGCAAAGCAGCAACTTGGTCCTCTTTGCATACTTTTACTAAATTCTACCATTTTGATGTATTTTCTTCTTCTGAAGCAGTTTTTGGTAGAAAAGTACTTCAGGCAGCGGTTTCAGTTTGAATCTTCTGCTTATGTTTTTCATTAAACTTTATTTTGGGTGTGGATTATTTTCAGCAGGAATTGGCTGTCTTTATTTTATCCCTCCCTCTCTAGTGACTCTTGCGTGGAAAGATCCACATCTTGGGTAATTATTATCCCATACGTCACTAGCTCATGGACTCTTGCTAATTACATGAAAGAAAACATATTTTATGTAAGAACTTACCTGATAAATTCATTTCTTTCATATTAGCAAGAGTCCATGAGGCCCACCCTTTTTTGTGGTGGTTATGATTTTTGTATAAAGCACAATTATTCCAATTCCTTATTTTATATGCTTTCGCACTTTTTTATCACCCCACTTCTTGGCTATTCGTTAAACTGAATTGTGGGTGTGGTGAGGGGTGTATTTGTAGGCATTTTGAGGTTTGGGAAACTTTGCCCCTCCTGGTGGGAATGTATATCCCATACGTCACTAGCTCATGGACTCTTGCTAATATGAAAGAAATGAATTTATCAGGTAAGTTCTTACATAAATTATGTTTTTTCATCAGGATAAGGCAGTTTTGCGGCCTTCTTTTCAATTTTTACCTAAGGTTGTGAATTCTAACAACATTAGTAGAGAAATTGTTGTCCCTTCCTTGTGTCCTAATCCTAAGAATTCTTTGGAGAGATCCTTACATTCTTTGGATGTGGCAAGAGCTTTGAAATATTATGTGGAAGCTTCTAAAGATTTCAGGAATACTTCCAGTCTATTTGTTTTATTTTCTGGTCCTAGGAAAGGTCAGAAGGCTTCTGCTATTTCTTTGGCTTCTTGGTTGAAACTTTTGATTCATCAAGCTTATTTAGAGTCGGGTCAGGCCCTCGCCTCAGAGAATTACAGCTCATTCTACTAGATCAGTCTCCACTTTGTGGGCTTTTAAGAATGAAGCTTCAGTTGATCAGATTTGCAAAGCGGCGACTTGGTCCTCTTTGCATACATTTACTAAATTCTACCGTTTTGATGTATTTGCTTCTTCGGAAGCAGTTTTTGGTAGAAAAGTTCTTCAGGCAGCTGTTTCAGTTTGATTCTTCTGCTTTTTGATTTAAGTTTTTTTCTTTCAAAAATGAAAATAAACTTATTTTTTGGGTTGTGGATTAATTTTATCAGCGAAATATGGCTGTTTTTATTTTTATTCCCTCCCTCTCTAGTGACTCTTGAGTGGAAGACTCCACATCTTGGGTATTGATATCCCATATGTCACTAGCTCATGGACTCTTGCCAATTACATGAAAGAAAACATAATTTATGTAAGAACTTACCTGATAAATTCATTTCTTTCATATTGGCAAGAGTCCATGAGGCCCACCCTGTTTATGGTGGTTATGATTTTTTGTATAAAGCACAATTATTTCCAAATTTCCTTTGTTGATGCTTTCTACTCCTTTCTTTATCACCCCACTGCTTGGCTATTCGTTAAACTGAATTGTGGGTGTGGTGAGTGGTGTATTTATAGGCATTTTGAGGTTTGGGAAACTTTGCCCCTCCTGGTAGGATTGTATATCCCATATGTCACTAGCTCATGGACTCTTGCCAATATGAAAGAAATGAATTTATCAGGTAAGTTCTTACATAAATTATGTTTTTGGCCAGAGGGGTCTCTACTTCAGATATTTCTCTTGTTAGAGTTCCTGCATGTGGGTTATCTGTAAGATCTTAGTCTTCAGACTCTGAAGGCCATCTCTCTTATTTCTATTGTCAAGTGGGCTCAAGAGCTTTTCATTTGTTTTTCCAAACATCTCCCGTTAATTTTGGATGCTATGCTTGAACCACATGTTGAACCATTAAACATGGTGTCGTTCTGGTTCTTCACTTTGAAAACTGTTTTCTCATGTTAATTGGGTAAGTTTTAGAACTCCAAGCCTTATACTGGATTCCAATTTATCTTCCAGTAGTTGGGTATGTGGTTTTTGTCATCTTTCTGTCCAGAAAGCAGTCCATACAGAAAAGGACTCAATACAGATTGAATGTAGTTCGTCTTCACATATATCTTAAATGGGCCCAGATTACTAGGACATTTAAAACACTGCTTGCTATTTCTCAAGGTCCTTGTCAAGGTTTTGCACTTGGCAGAACTACCATTTCTAATTGAATTGTCCAGGCCATATCTGATGCCTATATGCATAAAAGCGGTTCATGTTCCAGATGGGTTCAGGGCACACTCTAACAAAGCTTTCTCTTCTTCATGTGCTTTCCAGGCAGACGCTTCATTGGTAGAGCATTGTCAAGCTTTGGTTTGGAAATTTCCACATACCTTTTATTTCCCATTACATGTTAAACCTATAATGTTTTAGTCAATCTAAATTGTTGTTGTTAAAGGGACAGTCTACTCCAAAATTGTTATTGTTTAAAAAGATAGATAATCCCTTTATTACCCATTCCCCAGTTTTGCACAACCAACACAATTTATTTTAAAGGGACCGTCTACTCCAAATTTTTTATTGTTTAAAAAGATGGATAATGGCTTTACCACCCATTCCCCAGCTTTGCACAGCCAGTACTGTTATATTAAAATAAACAATAGCTGGGGGGCGTGTCCGGGCGGCAGCTATAACCAGACACAAAGTTAGAAGCTCCTGTTACTCAATACAATCGCAAAGTTAAAAGCTTGTGTTACTCAATACAGTCGCAAAGTTAGAAGCTCATGTTACTCAATAGACAATCCGCCGATAGTCTAAAAAATTAAGAATACAGAATTCTAATAATCGAAATCCACAGCGCGAAGCACTACTGCATCAATTGATATCACTTGTATGACGATCGCACCCTTGGGAGCTCTAATCTGGACAGTTTGCTAGGTGAGTCGGCGGCTCTGTGTCATCAACTCTATCCCCCCCCACCTTGGTACGCCGGGTAAAGCAGTCTACTAAACTGCTGACAATAGATGGTAGAACTGGCTTAAACATGGGTGAGATGCTTCATAAGTTTATTCAAAACCTCTTGGCCACCCTGGCTCAACAAATGGGCAGCAACTTCGCCCAACTAATATTCCTAGCAGGGGCCCGATCTATTGAGTGAGAGCACAGAACCTAAAATGGCAACTATAGTAGAGCGAGATATAGTCCTTTTTCTTTAAGATAGAGCCTGCTCAAAACCACACGCTATCTACAGAGAAACCACTCACAAAAAGTTACAAAAAGCTGAGCAGGCTATAAAGTCACTCATTTCTGCAACCACGCCTATTCTGCCTGAACACAAGTAGAGAGATCTCTACTAGTCTGTGTGGTTGCGGCTGACCACCTGAGACAAAAGAAGAACCGATACTCCGATCCGGAGATGATCAGAAATTGTGAATCCCCCTTTGTGTGCTCAGTAGTTTGACTTCGCTCTTTAGTTCTGACAGGCTTGATGGGATTAGAACTTCATATTCGCTGGCATCCTTCTCTCCAACCCTCAGTGCTCATGGACATTTGAACTGGGATAGGATAACGTTTCTACTGTAAATACACAGGAATCCACAAGAAGGGACCATATCTATAACTATATCACGCTTGCTATACATGTGCCAATGATGATTTTTAAGTTAATTGGACAGCAATCTTATTGAAATGCAGTTGATTACACACACTTTGTCTATAATCTGTTTTTGTTTAATAGTATTCCCACTCCTATTCTCCTTTTATTTAGCTCCTATTACATGTACACACACATTAGGCGCTCTTAGTGTCAGCCTGCAATTGGATACATATACTAGGTATCACGCTTGGTCTAATCTCTGTAAATGCCATGGAACCACCGGTCTCCTTTCTACAGCTCAATTTTATATGATTAGAGTTATATTCCTCCTTTTTATGTGTACCATCTTAGCTTGCACTTAGACAGTTTTATATTCTCTCCCCAGGGTGAGGCGATAGAATCACACTAGTTTGAGCCATCAACAGCTGACCAAACCCTTTCTAGGGGATCCTTATACCCCCCCCCCCCCCACACACACACACACACACACACAAACACACACACGCAAAATATTGGGTCTATACCCTCATATTATTGAAGGTGTCACCTTTGTTATACTTTACGTGGAGTAAGATTGATAAGAATATAGGTAACAGCAGCCAGCATTGTAATATCCCCACGAGAGGCTTTTAAACATTCATATATTATCAGGCTAGCTCCTATCATCTAGCAACAATCTATTATCTTGCTAATATACATTACTACAGTGTACTCTTATATCATATGTTACACTGATTAACAGCTCTTTTAAGGCTTTATTACAGTCATGTAGTTAATGGTATTAAAATAAAGTGAACTATATTTATTACTGCTTCTTATTCTAGACAGTCACATCTCACCCAATTGCTGCAACAGAAAAGAGATTGTAGAACAGATGCAATCTCCAGACACCACTATGGCTTGTTGTACCTAGAGATAAGTGTAATAGGTTGAGGAGCAGATTGAGAAATTATATCCACATGAAAATACTCTGTATAATAACATTCTAGAAATCAGTGCTGCTATTTTATTTATTTTTTACTTTAAAAATATGCAGATTTTCTTCTGTTATATCCTCAAGATTGTGTGTTGTTTTGCTTTCTAAATGTGTACATTGCTCCTTCATTCATGTATACATTGTGTTGTGACTCACTCTGGAAACACTTATCAACAAACAGTAGTCCCCCCTTTAAGGCAGCATAAAGATGCCCCTTTCTCCTGCTTGATAACTATTCTTTTTGTTCAGTCCTTCAGGCAGAATTAAAGTTTAGCATTTGCTTTCCAGGTTCTCTGGGGTTTTTTTTGGCTTTTACGTACTTTGTCATGCAAGCATCTCATATTATGAGTACCACTGACATAAAAAAATAGAATAAAAGTTTTTTCAGATTAAATTCTACCCAGTAGAGTAGGTAAAGTATTTACTTACAGTTACTTAACTTTGTTTTTAAATCCTAGGCCTTACTACAAACTCATGATGTGGTTGCCCATGAAGTTTACAGTGACGAAGCACTAAGAGTTACGCCACCTCCAACATCTCCCTACCTAAACGGAGATTCTCCAGAAAGTGCAAACGGGGACATGGATATGGAAAATGTTACACGAGTCCGTTTAGTACAGTTCCAGAAAAATACAGACGAACCAATGGTAAGTAATAATATTATTTTGCAGCTTTTTTAATCACCAAGGTTACCTCCATCCTGTTTTAAGTATTTATATATTTTTATATATATATATATAATATATATATATATATATATATATATATATATATATATATATACTGTATTAATTAGCTTTAATGTTCTTAAGAAGTCAATCCTTCCTTCCTCTCCATCTGCAGCTGGCAGATGAAGAACTATTAAAATCGGGAAACAGACAGTTCATGTAATCATTTTTTTTTTTCTTATTGCAAATTCACTGCCAAAGTTGTCCAAGATTTTTATGTTGAGAGACACATTTTCACATTGGCCTGTAAGCATATTAAATAAATAAATTGCTAATATATAACTGACCTTCAAATCTGTACTTGTCGCAAGCAATGAATACTATATAAACAAGTGTCACCACTGTTTATAAACTATGTATGTTGCGCTAGGGTTCGTGACAAGGGCTGCTGTATATAATTTGGTCTGTTTCCTTGATGACACCTTGATAGCAATAATGACAAAATAGAAGATATCAGGGCAGCAGCTACAAGTCTGTGTATACCAATAAATAATATGTGGTTAACTATATATAAGAACAATATAACTATTAAAGTACCTAAAGGTTCAATAAAACAATAAGAGTTACAGGCAATGATTTGTTTTTATTTTTTTAACATAAAGTTTCTACTTAGTGTAGAGACCTCAGTTCTGTAAGGCAAGTGTAGACCTAATCTGAGAGGGTTACCTCACTAACTGTGAGTATCCTTTATCCGAGAACTTCTTCATGGATTCTTCTAAGTGGTTGATTTTATTACTTGATGTTTCTTCTTTAGAGTAAACGCCTAACCTGTTTGGAAAATGTACACTCACAAAAAATGATCTGGTTTCTACAAGGATCTCTTTTTTAAGATGAATTGACCCTGTGCATATTACAAGGAACTATATTCAGTGCAATGATGGCAAATTCAAACAATGAATACAAAACTGACTTATGCTTAAAGGATTGTGACCAGGTGGAATACATACACATATATACTTTTATGCACACTTTTTAAGGAGAAACACAATTCTTCCTAAAATGAATGTTAAATAAGTAATAAACCCATCAAAGTATCATAATAGACTAACAAAAGAATGCAAAAAAAAATGTTTATGGCTTAAAGTTTGGTTATGGACACATGCTCATGAATTGTGGTTTGTGTTTCCTAAGGATATAAACCAACTCAAATTTTGTGAAGTAAATATAAGAAAAGCAGGCAAAAATATTTCATGAATACTGTAATTTTTTAATACTATTCTTGATTATTTTTCTCCAACATAGGTGTGTCCGGTCCACGGCGTCATCCTTACTTGTGGGATATTCTCTTCCCCAACAGGAAATGGCAAAGAGCCCAGCAAAGCTGGTCACATGATCCCTCCTAGGCTCCGCCTACCCCAGTCATTCTCTTTGCCGTTGTACAGGCAACATCTCCACGGAGATGGCTTAGAGTTTTTTAGTGTTTAACTGTAGTTTTTATTATTCAATCAAGAGTTTGTTATTTTGAAATAGTGCTGGTATGTACTATTTACTCAGAAACAGAAAAGTGATGAAGAATTCTGTTTGTATGAGGAAAATGATTTTAGCAACCGTCACTAAAATCCATGGCTGTTCCACACAGGACTGTTGAGAGCAATTAACTTCAGTTGGGGGAACAGTGAGCAGTCTCTTGCTGCTTGAGGTATGACACATTCTAACAAGACGATGTAATGCTGGAAGCTGTCATTTTCCCTATGGGATCCGGTAAGCCATGTTTATTACGATCGTAAATAAGGGCTTCACAAGGGCTTATTAAGACTGTAGACTTTTTCTGGGCTAAATCGATTCATTATTAAATACATATTTAGCCTTGAGGAATCATTTTATCTGGGTATTTTGATATAATAATATCGGCAGGCACTGTTTTAGACACCTTATTCTTTAGGGGCTTTCCCAAAGCATAAGCAGAGCCTCATTTTCGCGCCGGTGTTGCGCACCGGCATGCAGTCGCATGTGAGAGGAGCTCTGATACTTAGAAAAGACTTTCTGAAGGCGTCATTTGGTATCGTATTCCCCTTTGGGCTTGGTTGGGTCTCAGCAAAGCAGATACCAGGGACTGTAAAGGGGTTAAAGTTAAAAACGGCTCCGGTTCCGTTATTTTAAGGGTTAAAGCTTCCAAATTTGGTGTGCAATACTTTTAAGGCTTTAAGACACTGTGGTGAAAATTTGGTGAATTTTGAACAATTCCTTCATGTTTTTTCGCAATTGCAGTAATAAAGTGTGTTCAGTTTAAAATTTAAAGTGACAGTAACGGTTTTATTTTAAAACGTTTTTTGTACCTTGTTATCAAGTTTAT
Source organism: Bombina bombina (assembly GCF_027579735.1). Classification (NCBI taxonomy): domain Eukaryota; kingdom Metazoa; phylum Chordata; class Amphibia; order Anura; family Bombinatoridae; genus Bombina; species Bombina bombina. Next base: position 362,579,955 of record NC_069501.1, on the reverse strand, counting down.
GCCTGTTTAACATGTCTGAACTACCAGATAGACTGTGTTCTGAATGTGGGGAAGCCAGAATTCCTATTCATTTAAATAAATGTGATTTATGTGACAATGACAATGATGCCCAAGATGATTCCTCAAGTGAGGGGAGTAAGCATGGTACTGCATCATTCCCTCCTTCGTCTACACGAGTCTTGCCCACTCAGGAGGCCCCTAGTACATCTAGCGCGCCAATACTCCTTACTATACAACAATTAACGGCTGTAATGGATAATTCTGTCAAAAACATTTTAGCCAAAATGAACACTTATCAGCGTAAGCGCGACTGCTCTGTTTTAGATACTGAAGAGCATGACGACGCTGATAATAATATTTCTGAAGGGCCCCTAACCCAGTCTGATGGGGCCAGGGAGGTTTTGTCTGAGGGAGAAATTACTGATTCAGGGAACATTTCTCAACAAGCTGAACCTGATGTGATTACATTTAAATTTAAGTTGGAACATCTCCGCATTCTGCTTAAGGAGGTATTATCCACTCTGGATGATTGTGACAAGTTGGTCATCCCAGAGAAACTATGTAAAATGGACAAGTTCCTAGAGGTGCCGGGGCTCCCAGAAGCTTTTCCTATACCCAAGCGGGTGGCGGACATTGTTAATAAAGAATGGGAAAGGCCCGGTATTCCTTTCGTCCCTCCCCCCATATTTAAAAAATTGTTTCCTATGGTCGACCCCAGAAAGGACTTATAAAGACAGTCCCCAAGGTCGAGGGAGCGGTTTCCACTTTAAACAAACGCACCACTATACCCATAGAGGATAGTTGTGCTTTCAAAGATCCTATGGATAAAAAATTAGAAGGTTTGCTTAAAAAGATGTTTGTTCAGCAGGGTTACCTTCTACAACCAATTTCATGCATTGTCCCTGTCGCTACAGCCGCATGTTTCTGGTTCGATGAGCTGATAAAGGCGGTTGATAGTGATTCTCCTCCTTATGAGGAGATTATGGACAGAATCAATGCTCTCAAATTGGCTAATTCTTTCACCCTAGACGCCACTTTGCAATTGGCTAGGTTAGCGGCTAAGAATTCTGGGTTTGCTATTGTGGCGCGCAGAGCGCTTTGGTTGAAATCTTGGTCGGCTGATGCGTCTTCCAAGAACAAGCTACTTAACATTCCTTTCAAGGGGAAAACGCTGTTTGGCCCTGACTTGAAAGAGATTATCTCTGATATCACTGGGGGTAAGGGCCACGCCCTTCCTCAGGATCGGCCTTTCAAGGCAAAAAATAAACCTAATTTTCGTCCCTTTCGTAGAAACGGACCAGCCCAAGGTGCTACGTCCTCTAAGCAAGAGGGTAATACTTCTCAAGCCAAGCCAGCTTGGAGACCAATGCAAGGCTGGAACAAGGGAAAGCAGGCCAAGAAACCTGCCACTGCTACCAAGACAGCATGAAATGTTGGCCCCCGATCCGGGACCGGATCTGGTGGGGGGCAGACTCTCTCTCTTCGCTCAGGCTTGGGCAAGAGATGTTCTGGATCCTTGGGCGCTAGAAATAGTCTCCCAAGGTTATCTTCTGGAATTCAAGGGACTTCCCCCAAGGGGGAGGTTCCACAGGTCTCAGTTGTCTTCAGACCACATAAAACGACAGGCATTCTTACATTGTGTAGAAGACCTGTTAAGAATGGGAGTGATTCATCCTGTTCCATTAAGAGAACAAGGGATGGGGTTCTACTCCAATCTGTTCATAGTTCCCAAAAAAGAGGGAACGTTCAGACCAATCTTAGATCTCAAGATCTTAAACAAGTTTCTCAAGGTTCCATCGTTCAAGATGGAAACCATTCGAACTATTCTTCCTTCCATCCAGGAAGGTCAAATCATGACCACAGTGGATTTAAAGGATGCGTATCTACATATTCCTATCCACAAGGAACATCATCGGTTCCTATGGTTCGCATTCCTGGACAAGCATTACCAGTTCGTGGCGCTTCCTTTCGGATTAGCCACTGCTCCAAGGATTTTCACAAAGGTACTAGGGTCCCTTCTAGCTGTGCTAAGACCAAGGGGCATTGCTGTAGTACCTTACTTGGACGACATTCTGATTCAAGCGTCGTCCCTTCCTCAAGCAAAGGCTCACACGGACATTGTCCTGGCCTTTCTCAGATCTCACGGATGGAAAGTGAACGTGGAAAAGAGTTCTCTATCTCCGTCAACAAGGGTTCCCTTCTTGGGAACAATAATAGACTCCTTAGAAATGAGGATTTTTCTGACAGAGGCCAGAAAAACAAAACTTCTAGACTCTTGTCGGATACTTCATTCCGTTCCTCTTCCTTCCATAGCGCAGTGCATGGAAGTGATCGGTTTGATGGTAGCGGCAATGGACATAGTTCCTTTTGCGCGCATTCATCTAAGACCATTACAACTGTGCATGCTCAGTCAGTGGAATGGGGACTATACAGACTTGTCTCCGAAGATACAAGTAAATCAGAGGACCAGAGACTCACTCCGTTGGTGGCTGTCCCTGGACAACCTGTCACAAGGGATGACATTCCGCAGACCGGAGTGGGTCATCGTCACGACCGACGCCAGTCTGATGGGCTGGGGCGCGGTCTGGGGATCCCTGAAAGCTCAGGGTCTTTGGTCTCGGGAAGAATCTCTTCTACCGATAAATATTCTGGAACTGAGAGCGATATTCAATGCTCTCAAGGCTTGGCCTCAGCTAGCGAGGGCCAAGTTCATACGGTTTCAATCAGACAACATGACAACTGTTGCGTACATCAACCATCAGGGGGGAACAAGGAGTTCCCTAGCGATGGAAGAAGTGACCAAAATCATTCTATGGGCGGAGTCTCACTCCTGCCACCTGTCTGCTATCCACATCCCAGGAGTGGAAAATTGGGAAGCGGATTTTCTGAGTCGTCAGACATTGCATCCGGGGGAGTGGGAACTCCATCCGGAAATCTTTGCCCAAGTCACTCAGCTGTGGGGCATTCCAGACATGGATCTGATGGCCTCTCGTCAGAACTTCAAAGTTCCTTGCTACGGGTCCAGATCCAGGGATCCCAAGGCGGCTCTAGTGGATGCACTAGTAGCACCTTGGACCTTCAAACTAGCTTATGTGTTCCCGCCGTTTCCTCTCATCCCCAGGCTGGTAGCCAGGATCAATCAGGAGAGGGCGTCGGTGATCTTGATAGCTCCTGCGTGGCCACGCAGGACTTGGTATGCAGATCTGGTGAATATGTCATCGGCTCCACCTTGGAAGCTACCTTTGAGACGAGACCTTCTTGTTCAGGGTCCGTTCGAACATCCGAATCTGGTTTCACTCCAGCTGACTGCTTGGAGATTGAACGCTTGATCTTATCGAAGCGAGGGTTCTCAGATTCTGTTATCGATACTCTTGTTCAGGCCAGAAAGCCTGTAACTAGAAAGATTTACCACAAAATTTGGAAAAAATATATCTGTTGGTGTGAATCTAAAGGATTCCCTTGGGACAAGGTTAAGATTCCTAAGATTCTATCCTTCCTTCAAGAAGGATTGGAAAAAGGATTATCGGCTAGTTCCCTGAAGGGACAGATTTCTGCCTTGTCTGTGTTACTTCACAAAAAGCTGGCAGCTGTGCCAGATGTGCAAGCCTTTGTTCAGGCTCTGGTTAGAATTAAGCCTGTTTACAAACCTTTGACTCCTCCTTGGAGTCTCAACTTAGTTCTTTCAGTTCTTCAGGGGGTTCCGTTTGAACCCCTACATTCCGTTGATATTAAGTTATTATCTTGGAAAGTTTTGTTTTTAGTTGCGATTTCTTCTGCTAGAAGAGTTTCAGAATTATCTGCTCTGCAGTGTTCTCCTCCTTATCTGGTGTTCCATGCAGATAAGGTGGTTTTACGTACTAAACCTGGTTTTCTTCCAAAAGTTGTTTCTAACAAAAACATTAACCAGGAGATTATCGTACCTTCTCTGTGTCCGAAACCAGTGTCAAAGAAGGAACGTTTGTTGCACAATCTGGATGTTGTTCGCGCTCTAAAATTCTATTTAGATGCTACAAAGGATTTTAGACAAACATCTTCCTTGTTTGTTGTTTATTCCGGTAAAAGGAGAGGTCAAAAAGCAACTTCTACCTCTCTCTCTTTTTGGATTAAAAGCATCATCAGATTGGCTTACGAGACTGCCGGACGGCAGCCTCCCGAAAGAATCACGGCTCATTCCACTAGGGCTGTGGCTTCCACATGGGCCTTCAAGAACGAGGCTTCTGTTGATCAGATATGTAGGGCAGCGACTTGGTCTTCACTGCACACTTTTACCAAATTTTACAAGTTTGATACTTTTGCTTCTTCTGAGGCTATTTTTGGGAGAAAGGTTTTGCAAGCCGTGGTGCCTTCCATTTAGGTGACCTGATTTGCTCCCTCCCTTCATCCGTGTCCTAAAGCTTTGGTATTGGTTCCCACAAGTAAGGATGACGCCGTGGACCGGACACACCTATGTTGGAGAAAACAGAATTTATGTTTACCTGATAAATTACTTTCTCCAACGGTGTGTCCGGTCCACGGCCCGCCCTGGTTTTTTTAATCAGGTCTGATAATTTATTTTCTTTAACTACAGTCACCACGGTACCATATGGTTTCTCCTATGCAAATATTCCTCCTTAACGTCGGTCGAATGACTGGGGTAGGCGGAGCCTAGGAGGGATCATGTGACCAGCTTTGCTGGGCTCTTTGCCATTTCCTGTTGGGGAAGAGAATATCCCACAAGTAAGGATGACGCCGTGGACCGGACACACCGTTGGAGAAAGTAATTTATCAGGTAAACATAAATTCTGTTTTTTTATTTTTTTATTAATTTTGGGTTTAACTTTCATTAAAAGACTTTTCTAGGGGAGTGTTATAAGAACAGTTCAAGTTCGTTAGTCATTATGTATTTGATGTAGAAGTAGTTGAGGCAAGTTTATTACATAAAGCTTCAAGCCATAATGCTACATACTTAATGCATTTCAAATTTGCACTTCTAGCCTCTTTTATTTTATGAAATGTTTTTGATTAACTGGTCACAGCAGTTACCTTTTTCTTTCATGTAATTGGCAAGAGTCCATGAGCTAGTGACGTATGGGATATACAATCCTACCAGGAGTGGCAAAGTTTCCCAAACCTCAAAATGCCTATAAATACACCCCTCACCACACCCACAATTCAGTCTTACAAACTTTGCCTCCTATGGAGGTGGTGAAGTAAGTTTGTGCTAAGATTTCTACGTTGATATGCGCTTCTCAGCATTTTTTTATTTTTTTAAAAAAATATATTTTTATTGAGGCAATAACGAAGTTAGGTTTACAAACATTGCAATAAATACAGTGTTATAGGTGATAATACAAGTCATTAACTTCCCAGAGTTACAAACATTCTCTGACTGACGATGAGGTCGGGGAGTTGACCCTAATGCTGCCCCGTTTAGAACTTTAATAAACAAAACATACAGATGTCAACGATATCAAATAGATCCACTCATGGGATCTGCAGTCTGGTTCCTTCGGGAGACTTAGTTTTCACAGACATAGATGCTCATTGGGAATCACATAGAATAGTAAGTGGTTATTATGCGTATAGGACAGTCTAAGATATGTTGGGGTTGAGTTTATGAACTACTGAGTGTAAACCACCCAATGGACACAGCTTGGGAAAGGGGGAAAATTAGGTGGCCCGAAGAACTATTGGCAGAGAGGAGTATGAGAGAGGGGTAAAAGAAAGGAAGAGGAGAGGAGAAGAAAAAAAAAAAAGGGGGGGGGGAAGGGGAATGAAGGGAGGAGACTCAGCCGCCTCGGCGGAGCGGCCAAATCGCCAGTTAAGTTTCACCGCAAACTACTCACCTAACTGGTGGTTAACTTACTCATTAGGGTCTTTTGTCCTCCTGTATTCTTCCCAAGGGAGCCAGATTGAGCAGTAAAGGTCATAACGACCTTCAACTCTCAGCGCATACTCTTCCATTTTCTGGATGTAGTCTAGAGACTCCAGGACTGGGTTTAGTAGGACCGGGGTGCTTTTCGCCCACTGTCTAGCGATGGTGAGTTTCGCCGCCAAGAGGATAGTAACTCCAAGTAGGCGGAATGGTTTTGGGAGATTCTGAAGTCCAAGGTGGAAAAGCGCAGTTTCGCTAGTGAGAGTATCAAGAAGGTCCAGCTTCTGTAACAGAGCTGTCACCTGGGCCCAGAAGCGCCCCAATTTGGGACATTCCCACCAGATGTGCAGATGGGTGCCACGTCGCTCGCAACCCCTCCAGCAGTCTAATGACCGGGTGGGGTACATTTTGTGTAACCTGGTCGGGACCCAATGCCACCGAAGCAGAAGTTTGAGGTAGAGTTCAAACAAATTAGAGCATCGAACTGCTGCAATAACATCTTGAAGAGCTCGTTGCCATCTTCCATCTGGAGTTACCGCCCCCAAGTCCCTCTCCCAAGCCACCACCGACTGAGTTTTCGTGAAAAGAGGTGTGTTAAGGAGAGTTCTATAATGGAACGACAGGGTGCCCCGCAGGGATTTAGCCCCCAAACATCTCCTCTCCCATTTGGTGAGGGTTCTCAAGTTTGACCTCCGGAATCCCCAGGACAGGAGAAGTGATATCAGACGAAGGTATTCGAAGCGTAATTCCCAAGGAAAATCTTCCAACGGGTAAGTGTGAGGAGGGATAGCTAGTACATCTCCTCGGTATAGATCTGAGAGTAATCTGATCTCCAAGACCTCCCATCTCCCGGGGTGGGAATCCGGGAGGCAGTGTAAAAGGGCTCGGATAGAATGTATTGGGGAGGGATGCGGAGCAACTTGTTCAGAGGACCTCAGCTCTCTTCAGAGTTTCAGACAGGTCTTAATTATGCGGTTATGGATTGCACTCAACACTTCAGCATGATCCGGTATCCAGATAATTTCGGCTAGGGCTACGCCCGCTGGTAATGATCCTTGCTCTAGCTGAAACCACCCTGAGGAGCATTCTTTGGCTCCCCAGGCCGTGATATGCGAGAGCATGGCAGCTTTGTAATATAGAGAAACATTGGGGACTGAAATGCCCCCACATCTCTTAGGTTTTTGTAGCTGAGCCAATGGGAGTCTCACATGACCTCCTTTCCATATGTATTTTGTAAAAATGGAGTGGAAATGATTAAGCAGGTATGCTGGGACGAGAACCGGAAGACACCTGAAAAAGTAGATCAGTTTGGGTAACAGGAGCATTTTCACTGCCGCGACCCTCCAACCCGCGATCGTCTGTTGAAATTCTGTGAGGAGAGACCCATAATTATCGGTTATAATTCTTTTGGGGTTATGGGAGAGGACAACCCCCAGGTGTTTCAGACTATCCCTAGACCACCTGAACGGGTATGCCCCTTTCAGAGTGTCAAATGTAAAGTCAGATAAGCCAAGGGCGTAAGCCTCAGTTTTAGTATAATTAAGTTTGTAATATGTCAGGTTGGCAAACTGTGACAGAATTTTAAATAGTTCAGGTAGTGATTCTTCCGGCTCGGTCAAAAAGACCGTCAAATCATCCGCAAACAATGCCAGAACTTGCGGAATGTCATGCAACACCAGGGGATGAATAGCAGAGGTCGCCCGAAGTTTGGCGGCCAGAGGCTCCATCATCAGAGCGAATAGAAGTGGGGACAGTGGCACCCCTGTCTCGTACCATTTTTAATCACAAAAGATCTAGATACGAAACCCAATCCTCTCACCCTAGCAGATGGGTCTGAGTAGAGAGCCATGACCGCCTTAGTAAAGGCATGGGGGAAACCGAAGGATCGCAGGACCTCCACCATGTACTCCCACCGGACCCTGTCGAACGCTTTTTCAGCATCGAGCGACAGGGTAACCAGTGGGATCTGGAGAGCAGCAGACTCAAAGAAAATGTTCAATAGACGCCTGGTGTTGTCCGAGCCCATCTCAGCATTTTTTGAAGCCTGATTCCTCTCAGAGTACAATGAATGTCAGAGGGATGTGAAGGGAGTATCACCTATTGAATGCAATGGTTTTCCTCATGTGGATCTATTTCATAGGTTCTCTGTTATCGGTCGTAGAGATTCATCTCCTAGCTCCCTTTTCAGATCAACGATATACTCTCATATTTCATTACCTCTACTGATAACCGTTTCCGTACTGGTTTGGCTATCTGCTATATGTGGATGGATGTCTTTTGGTAAATATGTTTTCATTACTTAAGACACTCTCAGCTATGGTTTGGCACTTTATGTATTTATATAAAGTTCTAAATGTATGTTTTGTACTTATATTTGCCATGATTCAGGTTTTCAGTATATTTCCTTTTTGAAGACTGTCAGTTTCATATCTGGGAAATGCTTTTTTATTAAAAAAAAAATTCTCTTTTTCAAATTGACTGTCTTTTAAATTTGCGGGCAGAATTAGGCTCGCAAGGGCGCAAAATGCCAAAGTTTATTCATTCTTGGCGCAAAGTTACGTTTGTTGATGCAAATTCGTAATTTCCGGCTTCTTAGTTGACGCCGAGTCCTTCACAAGGACGCGAGTGTGTCGTTTCTCCAACATAGGTGTGTCCGGTCCACGGCATCATCCTTACTTGTGGGATATTCTCCTCCCCAACAGGAAATGGCAAAGAGCCCAGCAAAGCTGGTCACATGATCCCTCCTAGGCTCCGCCTTCCCCAGTCATTCTCTTTGCCGTTGTACAGGCAACATCTCCACGGAGATGGCTTAGAGTTTTTTAGTGTTTAACTGTAGTTTTTATTATTCAATCAAGAGTTTGTTATTTTAAAATAGTGCTGGTATGTACTATTTACTCTGAAACAGAAAAGAGATGAAGATTTCTGTTTGTAAGAGGAAAATGATTTTAGCAACCGTTACTAAAATCGATGGCTGTTCCACACAGGACTGTTGAGAGGAATTAACTTCAGTTGGGGGAACAGTGAGCAGACTTTTGCTGCTTGAGGTATGACACATTCTAACAAGACGATGTAATGCTGGAAGCTGTCATTTTCCCTATGGGATCCGGTAAGCCATTTTTATTACAGACAGTAAATAAGGGCTTCACAAGGGCTTTTTAAGACTGTAGACATTTTCTGGGCTAAATCGATTTATATATCAACATATTTATACTCCATAGCCTTGAGGAATTATTTTAATCTTGGGAATTTTGTAAAATAACCGGCAGGCACTGTATTGGACACCTTATTCTCTAGGGGCTTTCCCTAATCATAGACAGAGTCTCATTTTCGCGCCTGTATTGCGCACTTGTTTTTGAGAAGCATGACATGCAGATGCATGTGTGAGGAGCTCTGATACATAGAAAAGACTTCTGAAGGCGTCATTTGGTATCGTATTCCCCTTTGGGCTTGGTTGGGTCTCAGCAAAGCAGATACCAGGGACTGTAAAGGGGTTAAATATAAAAACGGCTCCGGTTCCGTTATTTTAAGGGTTAAAGCTTCCAAATTTGGTGTGCAATACTTTTAAGGCTTTAAGACACTGTGGTGAAATTTTGGTGAATTTTGAACAATTCCCTCATACTTTTTCGCAATTGCAGTAATAAAGTGTGTTCAGTTTAAAATTTAAAGTGACAGTAACGGTTTTATTTTAAAACGTTTTTTGTACTTTGTTATCAAGTTTATGCCTGTTTAACATGTCTGAACTGCCAGATAGACTGTGTTCTGAATGTGGGGAAGCCAAGGTTCCTTCTCATTTAAATAGATGTGATTTATGTGACACAAAATTTAGAGAAAATGATGCCCAAGATGATTCCTCAAGTGAGGGGAGTAAGCATGGTACTGCATCATCCCCTCTTTCGTCTACACCAGTCTTGCCCACACAGGAGGCCCCTAGTACATCTAGCGCGCCAATACTCCTTACTATGCAACAATTAACGGCTGTAATGGATAATTCTATCAAAAACATTTTAGCCAAAATGCCCACTTATCAGCGAAAGCGCGACTGCTCTGTTTTAGAAAATACTGAAGAGCATGAGGACGCTGATGATATTGTTTCTGAAGGGCCCCTACACCAGTCTGAGGGGGCCAGGGAGGTTTTGTCTGAGGGAGAAATTTCAGATTCAGGGAAAATTTCTCAACAAGCTGAACCTGATGTGATTACATTTAAATTTAAGTTGGAACATCTCCGCGCTCTGCTTAAGGAGGTGTTATCCACTCTGGATGATTGTGAGAATTTGGTCATCCCAGAGAAACTATGTAAAATGGACAAGTTCCTAGAGGTCCCGGGGCCCCCCCGAAGCTTTTCCTATACCCAAGCGGGTGGCAGACATTGTAAATAAAGAATGGGAAAGGCCCGGTATACCTTTCGTCCCTCCCCCCATATTTAAAAAATTGTTTCCTATGGTCGACCCCAGAAAGGACTTATGGCAGACAGTCCCCAAGGTCGAGGGGGCGGTTTCTACTCTAAACAAACGCACCACTATACCCATAGAAGATAGTTGTGCTTTCAAAGATCCTATGGATAAAAAATTAGAAGGTTTGCTTAAAAAGATGTTTGTTCAGCAAGGTTACCTTCTACAACCAATTTCATGCATTGTCCCTGTCACTACAGCCGCGTGTTTCTGGTTCGATGAGCTAGAAAAGGCGATCACTAGTAATTCTCCTTCTTATGAGGAGATTATGGACAGAATCCGTGCTCTCAAATTGGCTAATTCTTTCACCCTAGACGCCACTTTGCAATTGGCTAGGTTAGCGGCGAAAAATTCTGGGTTTGCTATTGTGGCGCGCAGAGCGCTTTGGTTAAAATCTTGGTCAGCGGATGCGTCTTCCAAGAACAAATTGCTTAACATTCCTTTCAAGGGGAAAACGCTGTTTGGCCCTGACTTGAAAGAGATTATCTCTGATATCACTGGGGGGAAGGGCTAGAAATAGTCTCCCAAGGTTATCTTCTGGAATTCAAGGGGCTTCCCCCAAGGGGGAGGTTCCACAGGTCTCAATTGTCTTCAGACCACATAAAAAAAACAGGCATTCTTACATTGTGTAGAAGACCTGTTAAAAATGGGAGTGATTCATCCTGTTCCATTAGGAGAACAAGGGATGGGGTTCTACTCCAATCTGTTCGTAGTTCCCAAAAAAGAGGGAACGTTCAGACCAATCCTTAGATCTCAAGATCCTAAACAAGTTTCTCAAGGTTCCATCGTTCAAAATGGAAACCATTCGAACAATTCTTCCTTCCATCCAGGAAGGTCAATTCATGACCACGGTGGATTTAAAGGATGCGTATCTACATATTCCTATCCACAAGGAACATCATCGGTTCCTAAGGTTCGCATTCCTGGACAAGCATTACCAGTTCGTGGCACTTCCGTTCGGATTAGCCACTGCTCCAAGGATTTTCACAAAGGTACTAGGGTCCCTTCTAGCGGTGCTAAGACCAAGGGGCATTGCAGTAGTACCTTACTTGGACGACATTCTGATTCAAGCGTCGTCCCTTCCTCAAGCAAAGGCTCACACGGACATTGTCCTGGCCTTTCTCAGATCTCACGGATGGAAAGTGAACGTAGAAAAGAGTTCTCTATCTCCGTCAACAAGGGTTCCCTTCTTGGGAACAATAATAGACTCCTTAGAAATGAGGATTTTTCTGACAGAGGCCAGAAAAACAAAACTTCTAAACTCTTGTCAGATACTTCATTCCGTTCCTCTTCCTTCCATAGCGCAATGCATGGAAGTAATAGGTTTGATGGTAGCGGCAATGGACATAGTTCCTTTTGCGTGCATTCATCTAAGACCATTACAACTGTGCATGCTCAGTCAGTGGAATGGGGACTATACAGACTTGTCTCCGACGATACAAGTAAATCAGAGGACCAGAGATTCACTCCGTTGGTGGCTGTCCCTGGACAACCTGTCACAGGGGATGAGCTTCCGCAGACCAGAGTGGGTCATTGTCACGACCGACGCCAGTCTGATGGGCTGGGGCGCGGTCTGGGGACCCCTGAAAGCTCAGGGTCTTTGGTCTCGGGAAGAATCTCTTCTACCGATAAACATTCTGGAACTGAGAGCGATACTCAATGCTCTCAAGGCTTGGCCTCAGCTAGCAAAGGCCAAGTTCATACGGTTTCAATCAGACAACATGACGACTGTTGCGTACATCAACCATCAGGGGGGAACAAGGAGTTCCCTGGCGATGGAAGAAGTGACCAAAATCATTCAATGGGCGGAGACTCACTCCTGCCACTTGTCTGCAATCCACATCCCAGGAGTGGAAAATTGGGAAGCGGATTTTCTGAGTCGTCAGACCTTACATCCGGGGGAGTGGGAACTCCATCCGGAAATCTTTGCCCAAATTACTCAACTGTGGGGCATCCCAGACATGGATCTGATGGCCTCTCGTCAGAACTTCAAGGTTCCTTGCTACGGGTCCAGATCCAGGGATCCCAAGGCGACTCTAATAGATGCACTAGTAGCACCTTGGACCTTCAAACTAGCTTATGTATTCCCGCCGTTTCCTCTCATCCCCAGGCTGGTAGCCAGGATCAATCAGGAGAGGGCATCGGTGATCTTGATAGCTCCTGCGTGGCCACGCAGGACTTGGTATGCAGACCTGGTGAATATGTCATCGGCTCCACCATGGAAGCTACCTTTGAGACGAGACCTTCTTGTTCAAGGTCCGTTCGAACATCCGAATCTGGTCTCACTCCAACTGACTGCTTGGAGATTGAACGCTTGATCTTATCAAAGCGAGGGTTCTCAGATTCTGTTATTGATACTCTTGTTCAGGCCAGAAAGCCTGTAACTAGAAAAATTTACCACAAAATATGGAAAAAATATATCTGTTGGTGTGAATCTAAAGGATTCCCTTGGGACAAGGTAAAAATTCCTAAGATTCTATCCTTTCTTCAAGAAGGATTGGAGAAAGGATTATCTGCAAGTTCCTTGAAGGGACAGATTTCTGCCTTGTCTGTGTTACTTCACAAAAAGCTGGCAGCTGTGCCAGATGTTCAAGCCTTTGTTCAGGCTCTGGTTAGAATCAAGCCTGTTTACAAACCTTTGACTCCTCCTTGGAGTCTCAATTTAGTTCTTTCAGTTCTTCAGGGGGTTCCGTTTGAACCCTTACATTCCGTTGATATTAAGTTATTATCTTGGAAAGTTTTGTTTTTGGTTGCAATTTCTTCTGCTAGAAGAGTTTCAGAATTATCTGCTCTGCAGTGTTCTCCTCCTTATCTGGTGTTCCATGCAGATAAGGTGGTTTTACGTACTAAACCTGGTTTTCTTCCGAAAGTTGTTTCTAACAAGAACATTAACCAGGAGATAGTCGTGCCTTCTTTGTGTCCGAATCCAGTTTCAAAGAAGGAACGTTTGTTGCACAATTTGGATGTTGTTCGCGCTCTAAAATTCTATTTAGATGCTACAAAGGATTTTAGACAAACATCTTCCTTGTTTGTTGTTTATTCTGGTAAAAGGAGAGGTCAAAAAGCAACTTCTACCTCTCTCTCTTTTTGGATTAAAAGCATCATCAGATTGGCTTATGAGACTGCCGGACGGCAGCCTCCTGAAAGAATCACAGCTCATTCCACTAGGGCTGTGGCTTCCACATGGGCCTTCAAGAACGAGGCTTCTGTTGATCAGATATGTAAGGCAGCGACTTGGTCTTCACTGCACACTTTTACCAAATTTTACAAGTTTGATACTTTTGCTTCTTCTGAGGCTATTTTTGGGAGAAAGGTTTTGCAAGCCGTGGTGCCTTCCATTTAGGTGACCTGATTTGCTCCCTCCCTTCATCCGTGTCCTAAAGCTTTGGTATTGGTTCCCACAAGTAAGGATGACGCCGTGGACCGGACACACCTATGTTGGAGAAAACAGAATTTATGTTTACCTGATAATTTACTTTCTCCAACGGTGTGTCCGGTCCACGGCCCGCCCTGGTTTTTTAATCAGGTCTGATAATTTATTTTCTTTAACTACAGTCACCACGGTATCATATGGTTTCTCCTATGCAAATATTCCTCCTTTACGTCGGTCGAATGACTGGGGAAGGCGGAGCCTAGGAGGGATCATGTGACCAGCTTTGCTGGGCTCTTTGCCATTTCCTGTTGGGGAGGAGAATATCCCACAAGTAAGGATGACGCCGTGGACCGGACACACCGTTGGAGAAAGTAATTTATCAGGTAAACATAAATTCTGTTTTTTGGCGCCAAAAAATATTTTTCTGTTTGTTGTGCGTCATACTTGGCGCCAAATATTTTCCTTATTTTAGACCCGATTGCTATTTGCCTCTTGCCTTTTTCTTTGTCAGAGGGCTATGCTGTTTGCATTTTTTTTTCCCATTCCTGAAACTGCCATATAAGGAAATTGATAATTTTGCTTTATATGTTGTTTTTTTCTCTTACATTTGCAAGATGTCTCAATCTGATCCTGTCTCAGAATTCACTGTTGGATCCCAGCTGCCTGATAACAGTTCTACCAAAGCTAAGTGCATTTGTTGTAAACTTGTGGAGATTATACCTCCAGCTGTGGTTTATAATAGTTGTCATGATAAACTTTTACATGCAGAAAATTTCTAAAGAATGGACTAGGCCTGATACTACTTTTATTCCTTCTTCAAGGTTTAAAAAATTGTATTCTTTGCCAGCAGTTAGATTGGAGTTTTGGGAAAAGATTCCCCAAAGTTGATGGGGCTATCTCTACTCTTGCTAAACGTACTACTATTCCTACGGAAGATAGTACTTCTTTTAAAGATCCTTTAGATAGGAAAGTTGAATCTTATCTAAGGAAGGCTTATTTATATTCAGGTCATCTTCTTAGGCCTGCAATTTCTTTGGCTGATGTTGCAGCTGCTTCAACATTTTGGTTGGAAACTTTAGCGCAACAAGTATCAGATCATGATTTGTCTAGCATTGTTAAGTTGATTCAACATTCTAATAATTTCATTTGTGTGCCATTTTTTATATCATCAAAATTGATGTTAGATATGCCTTTAGCTATTTTAGCTAGAATAGCTTTGTGGCTCAAATCTTGGAATGCTGATATGACTTCTAAGTCCAGATTGCTATAGCTTTCTTTCCAAGGTAATAAATTATTTGGTTCTCAGTTGGATTCAATAATTTCAACTGTCACTGGGGGGAAGGGAGTTTTTTTGCCTCAGGATAAAAAACCTAAAGGTAAATCTAAAGCTTCTAACTGTTTTCGTTCCTTTCGACATAATAAGGAACAGACATCTATTCCTTCCCCAAAGGAATCTATTTCCAATTGGAAGCCTTCCTCAAATTGGAATAAATCCAAGCCATTTAAGAGATCAAAGCCAGTCCCCAAGTCCCCATGAAGTGCAGCCCTCATTCAAGCTCAGCTGGTAGGGGGCAGATTAAATTTTTTTAAAGATGTTTGGATCAATTCGGTCCATAATCATTGGATTCAGAGTATTGTCTCTCAGGGGTACAGAATAGGATTCAGAGTAAGACCACCTGTGAGAAGATTTTTTTTCTCTCACTCATTCCAGCAAACCCAGTAAAGGCTCAGGCTTTCCTGACGTGTGTTTCATACCTGGAGCTATCGGGGTAATCATGCCAGTTCCGTTTCAGGAACAGGGCCTGGGGTTTTATTCAAATCTATTCATTGTCCCAAAGAAAGAAAATTCATTCAGACCAGTTTTGGATCTTAAGATTTTGAATCGATATGTAAGAGTACCAACTTTCAAGATGGTGACTATAAGGACTATTCTGCCTTTTGTTCAGCAAGGGCATTATATGTCCACAATAGACTTACAGGATGCATATCTTCATATTCCAATTCGTCCAGATAACTATCAGTTCCTGAGATTCTCTTTTCTAGACAAGCATTACCAATTTGTAGTTTTTTCCTTTTGGCCTAGCAACAGCTCCAAGAATCTTTTCAAAGGTTCTCGGTGCCCTACTTTCTGTAATCATAGAGCAGGATATTGCGGTGTTTCCTTATTTGGACGATATCTTGGTGCTCAGTCTTTACGTTCTGCAGAATCTCGCGTGAATCAACTATTATTGTTTCTTCAAAGACATGGTTGGAGGATCAATTTACCAAAAAGTTATTTGATTCCTCAGACAAAGGTAACCTTTTTAGGTTTCCAGATAGATTCGGTGTCCATGACTTTGTCTCTAACAGACAAGAGACATTTGAAATTGGTTGCAGCCTGTCGGAACCTTCAGTCTCAGTCATTCCCTTCAGTAGCTATGTGCATGTAAGTTTTAGGTCTCATGACTGCAGCATCGGACGCAATCTCCTTTGCTTGTTTTCATATCAGACCTCTCCAGCTTTGTATGCTTAACCAATGGTGCAGTGATTATACAAGGATATCACAATCAATGATTGTCTGACTTGGTGGTTAGATCACCATCGTATGATTTTAGGGGCCTCTTTTGTTCGTCCAACCTGGACTGTGATCACAACAGATGCGAGTCTTTCAGGTTGGGGAGCTGTTTGGGGATCTCTGACAGCACAATGGGATTGGAAATCTCAAGAGGCGAGATTGCCAATCAATATTTTGGAACTCCGTGCAATTCTCAGGGCTCTTCAGTTTTGGCCTTTGTTGAAGAGAGAACCGTTCATTTGTTTTCAGACAGACAATATCACAACTGTGGCATATGTCAATCATCAGGGTGGGATTCACAGTCCTCAAGCTATGAAAGAAGTATCTTGGATACTTGTTTGTGCGGAATCCAGCTCCTGTCTAATTTCTGCGGTTCATATCCCAGGTATAGACAATTGGGAAGCGGATTATCTCAGTCATCAGACTTTACATCCGGGAGAATGGTCTCTCCATCCAGATGCGTTTTCTCAAATTGTTCAGATGTGGGGGCTTCCAGAGGTCCAGGGATCCTCGGACGGAAGCAGTGGATGCATTGACACTTCCTTGGTGTTATCAACCAGCTTATATTTTTCTGCCACTTCCAAGAGTGATCTCCAAAATCATCATGGAGCAATCGTTTGTGCTGCTGGTGGCTCCAGCATGGCCTCACAGGTTTTGGTATGCGGATCTTGTTCGGATGTCCAGTTGCCAACCTTGGCCACTTCCATTAAGGCCAGACCTTCTATCTCAAGGTCCGTTTTTCCATCAGGATCTCAAATCATTAAATTTGAAGGTATGGAAATTGAACGCTTAGTGCTTAGTCATAGATGTTTCTCTGACTCAGTGATTAATACTATGTTGCAGGCTCGTAATCTGTTTCTAGTAAGCTTTATTATCGAGTTTGGAAGACTTACATTTCATGGTGTTCTTCTTATAAATTCTCTTGGCATTCTTTTAGAATTCCTAGAATTTTACAGTTTCTTCAGGATGGTTTGGATAAAGGTTTGTCTGCAAGTTCCTTGAAAGGACAAATCTCGGCTCTTTCTGTTTTATTCCACAGGAAAATTGCTAAACTTCCTGATATTCATTGTTTTGTACAGGCTTTGGTTCATATCAAGTCTGTCATTAAATCAATCTCTCCTCCTTGGAGTCTTAATTTGGTTTTGAAGGCTTTACAGGCTCCTCCATTTGAGCCTATGCATTCTTTGGACATTAAACTACTTTCCTGGAAAGTGTTGTTCCTTTTGGCCATCTCTTCTGCTAGAAGAGTTTCTGAATTATCCGCTCTCTTGTGAATCTCCTTTTCTGATTTTTTTTATCAGGATAAGGCAGTTTACTATTTGGAGAGATCTTTCCATTCTTTGGATGTGGTGAGAGCTCTGAAATATTATGTTGAGGCCACTAAAGATTTCAGGAAGACTTCTAGTCTATTTGTTATCTT
The DNA here is from genome assembly GCF_027579735.1 of Bombina bombina. Classification (NCBI taxonomy): domain Eukaryota; kingdom Metazoa; phylum Chordata; class Amphibia; order Anura; family Bombinatoridae; genus Bombina; species Bombina bombina. Next base: position 362,562,306 of record NC_069501.1, on the reverse strand, counting down.
TTCTGGTTCCAGGAAAGGTCAGAAGGCTTCTGCCGTTAATTTGGCATCGTGGTTAAAGCTTTTGATTCATCAAGCTTATTTGGAGTCGGGTAAAGCTCCGCCTCAGAGTATTACAGCTCATTCTACTAGATCAGTTTCCACTTCTTGGGCTTTTAAGAATGAAGCTTCAGTTGATCAGATTTGCAAAGCAGCAACTTGGTCTTCTTTGCATACATTTACTAAATTCTACCATTTTGATGTGTTTGCTTCTTCGGAAGCAGTTTTTGGTAGGAAAGTTCTTCAGGCAGCTGTTTCAGTTTGATTCTTCTGCTTATGATTTGTTTTTCTTTTTTGAGAATAAACTTATATTTTGGGTTGTGGATTTATTTTGTTCAGCGAAATGGCTGTTTTTATTTTGTCCCTCCCTCTCTAGTGACTCTTGCGTGGAGTTCCACATCTTGGGTATTGCTATCCCATACGTCACTAGCTCATAGACTCTTGCCAATTATATGAAAGAAAACATAATTTATGTAAGAATTTACCTGATAAATGAATTTCTTTCATATTGGCAAGAGTCCATGAGGCCCACCCTTTTTTATGGTGGTTATGATTTTTTTGTATAAAGCACAATTATTTCCAAATTCCTTTTTTTGATGCTTTTTACGCCTTTCTTTATCACCCCACTACTTGGCTATTTGTTAAACTGAATTGTGGGTGTGGTGAGGGGTGTATTTATAGGCATTTTGAGGTTTGGGAAACTTTGCCCCTCCTGGTAGGATTGTATATCCCATACGTCACTAGCTCATGGACTCTTTCCAATATGAAAGAAATGAATTAATAAGGTAAGTTCTTACATAAATTATGTTTTTTTTATTCAGATATTCAGTTACAAGATTATTAAATGGTGTTGAATTTGAATAGTCAACAAATGCATCTTAAAAAGACAATGCGGTAACACTAACTATTTATGAATTTAAAATGATCAGTAGTTTTATTCTTTCAAAGTTTCTTTTCAAATTCCGGCCCCTTGTAATTATGCAACAACCATCAACCAATCACATACTCATATATATTTGTATATTTGCCTCATAGTGTGCATTTAAAAATAGTTTGTGCAATTTGATTGTTGAAGAACAATTATTATTTATTTATTTAAAAAAAAAACATTTGCATGCTCTATTTTGACCAGAACAGTTCAATTTGACCGTTTCCTTGTGTTTTTGTTGTTTTTTTCATAGATCTGTTTTTGCTTTTAACCCAGATTGAGGGTTTTTCGTGGTGTTTGCTAGAGTGTGATATACATTCTAAATAATTTTCTGTATATTATTAACAATGGCAACAGTTGTTAAAAATATGTCTTCTGTTTTTCCTACAGGGAATAACACTAAAAATGAATGAGTTAAATCATTGCATTGTAGCAAGGATTATGCATGGAGGAATGATTCACAGACAAGGTAACACTTATCTGCTTTTTTAATTTCTATTAATGTTTTACTGTAAGATTTTGTTCTTTCATCCAGCACTTCCTCTTTATCCTGAATTTGCTTGTTATTAATTATTTGGAAAAAGCTTGAATGGGCATTATTTATTTTTGTTTCTACCTATTTGGCGTATGGTAGTGTGTCTCTTATTAAGCTAATAGAGGACTTTTGAGTGATGACAAAGCTGGCAGGAGGAAATTGAACTGGCAGCTAGTTCCATTGTAGGAGTATAATGGTACAAAGTGATTAACTAGCACATTGTGAATGTCTGTGCATACAATCATGAATGGTACTGCATTTTCTAACATCATATTAAAATCAAAGGAAATATAACCTTCAATCCAATATAAAAGGAACATTAAAGTCAACATTAAACTTTTTCATGATTCAGAAACTGCATGCCATTTTATGAGACTTTCCAATTTACTTCCATTATCAAATTTTACACACTTTTTTTAATAGATACTTTCTGAGGCACCAGATCCTACTAAGCATGTGTACAAGTTCACACTAGTGTGTGTGTGTGTGTGTGTATATGTGTATATATATATATATATATATATATCAGCAATTTAACACTGAGTTGCATACAGTATGCAAATGAAGTGCACCAGTGTCGCATTTTTAATTTTATTGTATAATAAAGTCGGCTACATACCAACACAATGTTGCATTTGTTTGCTTAGCATAATTATATGTGCTGTACTCAGACAAAATGGAGAGGACCCATTCTAGTAGACAAGGGGTTAAGAAGAGTCACAGGGGCACCGTTTTATTTCTGGTTTGGCTACTTAAATTTTTCTAGCCTGTTTGTTTTATTGGTACCCTTTCACAGATTCAGCAGGGTTTTCACTGTGGTTTCAATTTTGAAAAAAAAGTGTGGAGTGAAAGAGGAGTTGAAATGTAAGCTAAGTTTGGGGGATTAAATATTTAATATGCATTATTTTTTTTACATGTACTGCTTGGTTAATGTTACATAATTCTGCACATGGTGTAGAATTATGTAACATTTATAAGAACGTTGAAATTTTAGTTAGGTGGTCATTAAATTCATGAAGGTGGTGTGCCGACTAAGTCCTGGGGAGAACAGTCTTTGTGATTAGGACACTAATGCAGTATAAAGGTCTATTACAGTTAGAATTTATTTAATGCAATTTAAAGGTAATTGTGCACCCTTAAAATATTTTTTAGCTACTTGTATAATAGTTTACATCACATTTAGATGAATCAATCTACTTTTCTCTTGTTAAGTGTATCCAGTCCACGGATCATCCATTACTTGTGGGATATTCTCCTTCCCAACAGGAAGTTGCAAGAGGATCACCCACAGCAGAGCTGCTATATAGCTCCTCCCCTCACTGCCATATCCAGTCATTCTCTTGCAACTCTCAACAAAGATGGAGGTCGTAAGAGGACTGTGGTGTTTTATACTAAATCTGGATCAAGAGACCAGAGATTCTCTTCTCTGGTGGCTATCTCGGGTCCATCTGTCCAAGGGTATGACCTTTCGCAGGCCAGATTGGACGATTGTAACAACAGATGCCAGCCTTCTAGGTTGGGGCGCAGTCTGGAACTCCCTGAAGGCTCAGGGATCGTGGACTCAGGAGGAGAAACTCCTCCCAATAAATATTCTGGAGTTAAGAGCAATATTCAATGCTCTTCTGGCTTGGCCTCAGTTAGCAACCCTGAGGTTCATCAGATTTCAGTCGGACAACATCATGACTGGCTTACATCAACCATCAAGGGGGAACCAGGAGTTCCCTAGCGATGTTAGAAGTCTCAAAGATAATTCGCTGGGCAGAGTCTCACTCTTGCCACCTGTCAGCGATCCACATCCCAGGCGTAGAGAACTGGGAGGCGGATTTTCTAAGTCGCCAGACTTTTCATCCGGGGGAGTGGGAACTCCATCCGGAGGTGTTTGCTCAACTGATCCATCGTTGGGGCAAACCAGAACTGGATCTCATGGCATCTCGCCAGAACGCCAAGCTTCCTTGTTACGGATCCAGGTCCAGGGACCCGGGAGTGACGCTGATAGATGCTCTAGCAGCTCCTTGGTTTTTCAACCTGGCTTATGTGTTTCCACCGTTTCCTCTGCTCCCTCGACTGATTGCCAAAATCAAGCAGGAGAGAGCATCAGTGATTCTGATACCACCTGCGTGGCCACGCAGGACCTGGTATGCAGACCTAGTGGATATGTCATCTCTTCCACCATGGACTCTGCCTCTGAGGCAGGACCTTCTAATACAAGGTCCTTTCAATCATCCAAATCTAATTTCTCTGAGACTGACTGCATGGAGATTGAACGCTTGATTCTATCAAGGCGTGGCTTCTCCGAGTCAGTCATTGATACCTTAATACAGGCACGAAAGCCTGTCACCAGGAAAATCTACCATAAGATATGGCGTAAATATCTTTATTGGTGTGAATCCAAGAATTACTCATGGAGTAAGGTTAGGATTCCTAGGATATTGTCCTTTCTCCAAGAGGGTTTGGACAAAGGATTATCAGCTAGTTCTTTAAAAGGACAGATTTCTGCTCTGTCTATTCTTTTGCACAAACGTTTAGCAGAAGTTCCAGACGTCCAGGCATTTTGTCAGGCTTTGGTTAGAATTAAGCCTGTGTTTAAAACTGTTGCTCCCCCGTGGAGCTTAAACTTGGTTCTTAAAGTTCTTCAGGGAGTTCCGTTTGAACCCCTCCATTCCATTGATATTAAACTTTTATCTTGGAAAGTTCTGTTTTTGATGGCTATTTCCTCGGCTCGAAGAGTCTCTGAGCTATCTGCCTTACAATGTGATTCTCCTTATCTGATTTTTCATGCAGATAAGGTAGTTCTGCGTACCAAACCTGGGTTTTTACCTAAGGTGGTTTCTAATAAGAATATCAATCAAGAGATTGTTGTTCCATCATTGTGTCCTAATCCTTCTTCAAAGAAGGAACGTCTTTTACATAATCTGGACGTAGTCCGTGCCTTGAAGTTTTACTTACAAGCTACTAAAGATTTTCGTCAAACATCTTCCCTGTTTGTCGTTTACTCTGGACAGAGGAGAGGTCAAAAAGCTTCGGCAACCTCTCTTTCCTTTTGGCTTCGGAGCATAATTCGGCTAGCCTATGAGACTGCTGGACAGCAGCCCCCTGAAAGGATTACAGCTCATTCTACTAGAGCTGTGGCTTCCACCTGGGCCTTTAAAAATGAGGCCTCTGTTGAACAGATTTGCAAGGCTGAGACTTGGTCTTCGCTTCACACCTTTTCAAAATTTTACAAATTTGATACTTTTGCTTCTTCGGAGGCTGTTTTTGGGAGAAAGGTTCTTCAGGCAGTGGTTCCTTCCGTTTAATCCTGCCTTGTCCCTCCCATCATCCGTGTACTTTAGCTTTGGTATTGGTATCCCACAAGTAATGGATGATCCGTGGACTGGATACATTTATTTCTCTTGTAGTGTATCCAGTCCACGGCCCGCCCTGTCCTTTTAAGGCAGGTCTAAATTTTAATTAAACTACAGTCACCACTGCACCCTATGGTTTCTCCTTTCTCGTCTTGTTTCGGTCGAATGACTGGATATGGCAGTGAGGGGAGGAGCTATATAGCAGCTCTGCTGTGGGTGATCCTCTTGCAACTTCCTGTTGGGAAGGAGAATATCCCACAAGTAATGGGTTATCCGTTGACTGGATACACTACAAGAGAAATAAATTTATCAGGTAAGCATAAATTATGTTTTTGTGCATGTATATGCTATATTTTTAAGAGACACTGAACCTAAAAACATTTTGTGCTTCAGACAGAGCATGCAATTTTAAGCAACTTACTAATTTACTCCCATTATCAATTTTTCTTCGTTCTCTTGCTATCTTTATTTGAAAAAGGCATCTAAGCTAAGAAGCCAGCCAATTTTTGTTTTAGAACCCTGGGCTGCACTTGTTTATTGGTGGGTGAATTTATCCACCAATCAGCAGGAACAACCCAGGTTGTTCACCAAAAATGGGCCGGCATCTAAACTTACATTCTTGCTTTTCAAATAAAGATACCAAGATAATGGAGAAAATGTGATAAAAGGAGTAAATTAGAAAGTTGCTTAAAATTGCATGCTCTGTCTGAATCACAAAAGAAAATGTTTGGGTTCAGTGTCCCTTTAAATGACCATTAAAGTCAAAATTATACTTTCATGATTCAGGGCACACTATTTTAAACAAATTTTCAATTCACATCTATTATCTAAATGTGCACAATCTTTCTCTTGTAAGGTGTATCCAGTCCACGGATCATCCATTACTTGAGGGATATTTTCCTTCCCAACAGGAAGCTGCAAGAGGATCACCCACAGCAGAGCTGTCTATATAGCTCCTCCTCTAACTGCCACTCCCAGTCATTCTCTTGCAGCTCTCGACAAGAAAGGAAGTAGCTAGAGAGATGTGGTGTTTTTTATTTAGTTTATCTTCAATCAAAAGTTTGTTTAAAATGGTACCGGAGTTGTACTATTTTAGCCTCAGGCAGAAAGTAGAAGAAGAGTCTGCCTGTAGTCTTTGATGAACTTAGCAGGTTGTAACTAAGATCTATTGCTGTTCTCACACATAACTGTAGAGAGAGCTAACTTCAGCTGGGGGAATGGCGTGCAGGGTCTCCTGCTATGAGGTATGTGCAGTTTAAATTTTTCTAGAGAAAGGAATATGCTAGAAAATGCTGTTAATACCGGATTTATTTAAGGTAAGCCTGATTAGTGATTTAATAACGACTAGTATCATGCTTGCTGTAAAAGGTAATATTCTTATTACTTTCTCACATTACTGAAAAATAAAACGTTTGCTGGAAGTGTTTAAACGTTGTTTTATACATATTGGTGATAAAACTTTATTGGGGCCCAGTTTTTTCCACATGGCTGGCTAGATTTTGCCTAGGGATAGTTTTGTTAGGCCCTCTCACTGTGAATACAGGTTGGGAGGGGCCTATTTTCGCACCTAAATGCGAATTAGATTTTGCAGCTTGAGACATCCAGTTTCCCTGAAGGAGTCCCCTAAACACTTAGGACCTCTCTAAAGGGTTTTTGTGCCTTTCAAAGTCTTTATATGGGCAGGTAGGGCCACAGCAGAGCTGTGGCAGTTTGTTGTGACTGCTGAAAAACGTTTATATCGTTTTTTTGATCCGGTTTTGAAACTAAGGGGTTAATCATCCATTTGCAAGTGGGTGCAATGCTCTGTTAGTCTATTATACACACTGTAAAAATTTCGTAAGATTTACTGCTTTTTATCACTGTTTTTCAATTTCTGACAAAATTTGTTTCTCTTAAAGGCACAGTACCGTTTTTATTTTTTGCTTGTTTACATTTATCAAAGTGTTTTCCACGCTTGCTGGTCTCATTGCTAGTCTGTTTAAACATGTCTGACATAGAGGAAACTCCTTGTTCATTATGTTTAGAAGCCATTGTGGAACCCCCTCTTAGAATGTGTACCAAATGTACTGATTTTACTTTAAGTTATAAAGATCATATTCTGTCTTTAAAAAATTTATCACCAGAGGAAACTGACAAGGGGGAAGTTATGCCGACTAACTCGCCCCACGTGTCAGAACCTTTGACTCCCGCTCAAGAGGCGCCAAGTACATCTAGCGCGCCCATGGCGTTTACATTACAAGACATGGCGGCAGTTATGGATCATACCCTTACAGCGGTATTGTCCAAACTACCAGGGTTACAAGGAAAGCGAGACAGCTCTGGGGCTAGAAAAAATACAGAGCACTCTGACGCTTTAGTAGCGATGTCTGATATCCCCTCACAATATGCAGAAGCTGAGGCAGGAGAGCTTCTTTCTGTGGGTGATTTTTCTGACTCAGGGAAGATGCTTCAACCTGATTCTGATATGTCAACATTTAAATTTAAGCTTGAACACCTCCGCGTGTTGCTCAGGGAGGTTTTAGCTACTCTGGATGACTTTGACACCATTATAGTGCCAGAGAAAGTGTGTAGATTGGATAAATACTATGCAGTGCCTGTTTACACTGATGTTTTTCCAATACCTAAAAGGTTTTCAGAAATTATTACTAAGGAATGGGATAGACCAGGTGTACCGTTCTCTCCCTCTCCTATTTTTAAGAAAATGTTTCCAATAGACATGGGATATATGGCAAACGGTCCCTAAGGTGGAGGGAGCAGTTTCTACCCTAGCTAAGCGTACAACTATCCCCGTCGAGGACAGTTGTGCTTTCCTAGATCCAATGGATAAAAAGTTAGAGGGTTACCTTAAGAAAATGTTTATTCAACAAGGTTTTATTCTCCAGCCTCTTGCATACATTGCCCCGGTCACTGCTGCTGCGGCCTTCTGGTTTGAGTCTCTGGAAGAGGCCTTACAGGTAGAAACTCCATTGGATGATATACTTGACAAGCTTAAATCGCTTAAGCTAGCCAATTCATTTGTTTCTGACGCCGTTGTTTATTTAACTAAACTAACGGACTAAAGAACTCAGGTTTTGCTATTCAGGCGCGTAGGGCGCTATGGCTTAAATCCTGGTCAGCTGACATTACTTCAAAGTCTAAGCTTCTCAATATTCCCTTCAAGGGGCAGACCCTATTCGGGCCTGGACTGAAGGAGATCATTTCTGATATTACTGGAGGAAAAGGTCATGCCCTTCCTCAGGATAGGTCTAACAAATTAAGGACCAAACAAACTAATTTTCATGCCTTTTGAAATTTTAAGACGAGCGCGGCATCATCTTCCTCTAATACAAAACAAGAGGGAAATTTTGCCCAGTCCAAGCTGGTCTGGAGAACTAACCAGGCTTGGAACAAAGGCAAACAGGCCAAGAAGCCTGCTGCTGCCTCTAAGACAGCATGAAAGATTGGCCCCCGATCCGTTAACGGATCTAGTAGGGGGCAGACTTTCTCTCTTCGCCCAGGCTTGGGCAAGATACATCCAGGATCCCTGGGCGTTGGAAATTGTGTCCCAGGGATATCTTCTGGACTTCAAAGCTTCTTCCCCAAAAGGAAGATTTCACCATTCACAATTATCTGCAGACCAGATAAAGAGAGAGGCATTCTTACATTGTCTTCAAGACCTCCTAGTTATGGGAGTGATCCACCCAGTTCCAAAGGAGGAACAGGGGCAAAGATTCTATTCAAATCTATTTGTGGTTCCCAAGAAAGAGGGAACCTTCAGACCAATCTTAGATCTCAAGATCCTAAGCAAATTTCTCAGGGTCCCATCTTTCAAGATGGAGACTATTCGAACCATCCTACCTATGATACAGGAGGGTCAATACATGACTACCGTGGACTTAAAGGATGCTTATCTTCACATTCCGATACACAAAGATCATCATCGGTTTCTCAGGTTCGCCTTCCTAGACAGGCATTACCAGTTTGTGGCTCTTCCCTTTGGGTTAGCTACGGCACCAAGAATCTTTACAAAGGTTCTGGGGTCACTTCTGGCGGTCCTAAGGCCGCAGGGCATAGCAGTAGCCCCTTACTTAGACGACATTCTGATTCAGGCGTCGAATTTCCGAATTGCCAAGTCCCATACGGACATTGTTCTGGCATTCCTGAGGTCTCATGGGTGGAAAGTGAATGAAAAGAAGAGTTCTCTATCCCCTCTCACAAGAATTTCCTTCCTGGGAACTCTGATAGATTCTGTAGAAATGAGGATTTACCTGACAGAGGCCAGGTTGTCAAAACTTCTAAATTCCTGCCGTGTTCTTTATTCTACTTCTCGCCCTTCCGTGGCTCAGTGTATGGAAGTAATCGGCTTAATGGTAGCGGCAATGGACATAGTGCCGTTTGCCCGCCTACATCTCAGAACGCTGCAACTCTGCATGCTCAGTCAGTGGAATGGGGATTACACAGATTTGTCCCCTCTACTAAATCTGGATCAAGAGACCAGGGATTCTCTTCTCTGGTGCCTATCTCAAGTCCATCTGTCCAAAGGTATGACCTTCCGCAGGCCAGATTGGACAATAGTAACAACAGATGCCAGCCTTCTGGGCTGGGGGGCAGTCTGGAACTCTCTGAAGGCTCAGGGGTCATGGACTCAGGAGGAGGCTCTCCTTCCGATAAACATTCTGGAACTAAGAGCGATATTCAATGCTCTTCAGGCTTGGCCTCAGCTAGCGGCAGTGAGGTTCATCAGATTTCAGTCAGACAACATCACGACTGTAGCTTACATCAACCATCAAGGAGGAACAAGGAGTTCCCTAGCGATGTTGGAGGTTTCAAAGATAATTCGTTGGGCAGAGATTCACTCTTGCCACCTATCAGCTATCCATATCCCAGGAGTAGAGAACTGGGAGGCGGATTTTCTAAGTCGACAGACTTTTCATCCGGGGGAGTGGCAGCTCCATCCGGAGGTGTTTGCACAGTTGATTCAACGTTGGGGCAAACCAGAACTGGATCTCATGGCGTCTCGCCAGAACGCCAAGCTTCCTTGTTACGGATCCAGGTCTAGGGATCCCAAGGCAGCGCTGATAGATGCTCTAGCAGCGCCTTGGTCCTTCAACCTGGCTTATGTGTTTCCACTGTTTCCTCTGCTCCCTCGTCTGATTGCCAAGGTCAAGCAGGAGAGAGCATCTGTGATTTTGATAGCACCTGTGTGGCCACGCAGGACTTGGTATGCAGATCTGGTGGACATGTCATCCTTTCCACCATGGACTCTGCCTCTGAGGCAGGACCTTCTACTTCAGGGTCCTTTCAACCATCCAAATCTAATTTCTCTGCGGCTGACTGCTTGGAGATTGAACGCTTGATTTTATCAAAGCGTGGTTTATCCGAGTCGGTCATTGATACCTTAATACAGGCGCGACTGTAGCCTGTCACCAGGAAAATCTATCATAAGATATGGTGTAAATATCTTCATTGGTGTGAATCCAAGGGTTACTCATGGAGTAAGGTCAGGATTCCTAGGATATTATCTTTTCTCCAAGATGGATTGGAGAAGGGTTTGTCAGCAAGTTCCTTAAAGGGACAGATTTCTGCTCTGTCTATTCTTTTGCACAAACGTCTGGCTGAGGTTCCAGACGTGCAGGCGTTTTTTCAGGCTTTTGTCAGAATTAAGCCTGTGTTTAAACCTGTTGCTCCGCCTTGGAGTTTAAATTTAGTTCTTAAGGTTCTTCAAGGGGTTCCGTTTGAACCTTTGCATTCCATAGATATTAAGCTCTTATCTTGGAAAGTTTTGTTTTTAGTAGCTCCTCGGCTCGAAGAGTTTCGGAGTTATCTGCTTTACAATGTGATTCTCCTTATCTCATTTTTCATTCCGATAAGGTAGTGTTACGTACCAAACCTGGTTTTCTACCTAAGGTGGTATCTAATAAAAATATCAATCAGGAGATTGTTGTACCGTCACTGTGTCCTAATCCTTCTTCAAAGAAGGAACGTCTTTTACACAATCTTGACGTGGTTCGTGCTTTAAAGTTTTATTTACAAGCTACTAAAGATTTTCGTCAAACATCTGCATTGTTTGTTGTCTACTCTGGACAGAGGAGAGGCCAAAAGGCTTCGGCAACTTCTCTTTCTTTTTGGCTATGGAGTATAATACGCTTAGCTTATGAGACTGCTGGCCAGCAGCCTCCTGAAAGGATTACAGCTCATTCTACTAGAGCGGTAGCTTCCACATGGGCTTTTAAGAATGAGGCTTCTGTTGAACAGATTTGTAAGGCGGCGACTTGGTCTTCGCTTCATACTTTTTCAAAATTCTATAAATTTGATACTTTTGCTTCTTCGGAGGCTATTTTTGGGAGAGAGGTTTTGCAGGCAGTGGTGCCTTCCGTTTAAGCACCTGCCTTGTCCCTCTCTTCATCCGTGTCCTATAGCTTTGGTATTGGTATCCCACAAGTAATGGATGATCCATGGACTGGATACACCTTACAAGAGAAAACAAAATTTATGCTTACCTGATAAATTTATTTCTCTTGTGGTGTATCCATTCCACGGCCCGCCCTGTCATTTTAAGGCAGGTGTGTTTTATTTTTAAACTACAGTCACCACTGCACCCTATGGTTTCTCCTTTCTCTTGCTTGTCTTCGGTCGAATGACTGGGAGTGGCAGTTAGAGGATGAGCTATATAGACAGCTCTGCTGTGGGTGATTCTCTTGCAGCTTCCTGTTGGTAAGGAGAATATCCCACAAGTAATGGTTGATCCGTGGACTGGATACACCACAAGAGAAATAAATTTATCAGGTAAGCATAAATTTTGTTTTTTATATGCTCACTTTCTGAGGCACGAGCACCTACTGAGCATGTGATAGATTCACAGAATATACGTATATGGATTTGTGATTGGCTGATGGCTGACACTGGATGAAGTGGGAAAGAAAATAAAGCTAAGTTTGAAATTTGTCAGAAAAAATCTTCTAATGTAAATTTCAAACTAAGTCCTTTAGCATTGTCTATTGCGCATTGATTATGGTATTCTACTGTGTTTAATGTTCCTTTAAGGAAGTCTTCTAATTATTTTATGTTTTTAGTGTGCACACTTGGTTAGAAATATTAACTAACTTTAATGTGACAACCTACATATGTAATCTATTATATAAATAAAAATTTTGTCTCTATGTATTAAACAAAATGAAAGCACCCAGTCCGGCTCCAGTGTAGTAGGGTAAAAGGATACTTTATTTCAACAACCAGTAAAAAGTTACAAACAAACCACTCGCAAGTGAACTTGCCAAATAAAACACAAGAAGCTACAACTTCGGCCCTGCTTACGTCACTGACGCGTTTCAGGATAAACCCGTAATCCTAGTTGACGTTCAGGTGCCGAAGGATACATTTAAAGACAGGTTGAACAGGTGAAAAGCTCCATAATTAAACCTGATCCATTTTGATTGGACATTTCAAACTTACATGTAAAAAGTAAAAAAAATTTTGACATCGAGCTGTGTATTTAATAGTTTATACTACCTCAACTTAGACATTACATCTTAACCAGATATTTCAATTTTACTATACCTCAAAGCTTACATTGATATATTTCTTATTATATTTGTTGTCTATGTTTCATTTTTTAATTAGTTTAAATACAGCGCTATTTTGCGCAAACAGATAAAGAAAACAAGCTTTTTATTTTACTTGGATTACACCTTATAGTACTGCTAGTACCACTTTACATATACACTGTCTTAGTGTCAGTTGCTCATATTTGTGCCGATATAGATAGACAAATAGAGTAAATTTCAATGTAGATTATGAAAAATATTTAAGTAGATCATACTTCACCAAAGATTATACGAAATATATTATTATTATATATGGTAACAAGAGCAGACAATAAATTTGGATCACTAAAGATTAAGAAATGTGTTACACCCCCAAATGAATCTACAGTGTTAGCGGGGAATAGTTTAACTATAGTTTATATACCTATTTGATATTTGAGATTTCTTATTTAATAACCACGATCTTAGTATTATCCTAAGTTCCTTACTTATATACATGTTCTTGAGTTAGAGTAAAGTTGTATTTCAACTACCGGTATATTACCTTGCACTTATACAAAACCAAGGAATATATCTGGAAGTATACATATACTACACATTGTTTCTTCATATTACAATATTTAAGGTTTCTTATTTAATTACCCCGATCTAATGTTATCCTAAGTTTCTTCTTTATATAGATAATCTTAAGTTAAATTAAAGTTGTATTTCAACTATATTACCTCGCACTTATACAAAACCAAGGAACGTATCAGGGAGTATACATATATACTACACTTTCTTTCATTACATTACACCGAAAATCTAGCCCCTTAAGAGCTACCTGATACTACCCTTTTCAAGACACTAGATATAGTAAAAATAGAAATAGAATAGAAAAAAATAAAGTAAATTAAATCAGAATGTTGTACATTGGAAGGTTACATCTATTCCCAGTGATTTATCAAATCAAAGGTAGAATTGAATCTTCTAGGAATTCTGGTTTGGAGTGTAAAAATCCAATAAGCCTCTCTTTTGTATAATCATTTTACCCTATCTCCTCCTCTTTTTGGAAGAAATACTCTTTCTATACTCTTCCATCTGAAGGAGTTTACATTTCCATGATGATCTTTGATAATATGAGCCGCTAATGCTGAACACTCTCTCTCTTTCTCAATATTGTAAAGATGTTCTCTTATCCTAGACCTCACGCTTCTTGTCGTGAGGCCTACATACTGTTTTTTACGAATATTACATTCAGCTAGATAAATCACAAAATTTGTTGAACAGTTGATGCATTGTAATGTTGTATATTCTTTATTCGTAGCATATGACTCAAATCTATATGTGACATCAATATAGTCACATTCTTTGCATCTCCTTTGTCCACATCTTTAAGTTCCCTTATACCTTAGCCAAGAACTACCTTCACTAGTATTAGCTCGTGTTAACTGAGTCGAGGAAAGAATGTTTCCTAGGGTCTTTGCACGCCTGTACGAAAACCTACAACATTCTGTGATATGTGGTTTCAATTTCTGATCTGCCAAGAGAATGGGTAGATGCTTTCTTATTATTTTACAGACAGTACTATACTGGTTACTGAAATCTGTCACGAATGTTACCTTATTGTTCACTCTTGAGTTATCTTGTTTGATTTTATCTTTCAGAAGATCTTTACGATCAAGGTTATCTACCTGGAATCTCGCTCTTTTAATAATTTTATTAGAATATCCTCTTTCTCTTAACTTATCCGTTAGCAGATCACATTCTCTCTTATAATTATCAAAATTAGTACAGTTTCGTTTAATTCTTGTGAATTGTCCCTTTGTTATTGCAAAGGGAACATGGGCTGGGTGATTACTCTGAGCATGCAATAACGTATTTTTAGAGATTGGTTTTCTGTACAGTTCACTTTCAATAATCCTATCTTTTATCCCTATCAGGGAAACATCTAGATAGTTAATTCTTTCTTTGTCAAATTCCATTGTAAACTTCAAGTTTACCTGGTTGTCATTTAAATACTCAATAAAGGACATAGCATCTTCCCTGCTGCCGGTCCAGACGAACAACAGGTCGTCTATAAATCTCCGGTAGACCTTGATATAGGACCTAAATGGATTTCTACCTCCAAAGATGTGCACAGCCTCCCACCAACCTAAAAATAGGTTGGCATAAGAGGGGGCAAATTTAGCCCCCATGGCTGTGCCACATCTCTGGAGGTAGAAACGGTCCTCAAAGGAGAAAATATTGTGCTAAAGTAGAAATCTAACCACAGTCCAATAATACTCCCTTTGTCCATCACTCAGATCGGTTTCTTTTAAAAAAACTATCTAGTGCTTTTAGTCCAAGATCATGGGGTATGGTTGAATATAATGATACTACATCCACTGTGATAGTGTTAATCACTAGGGAGGTGTCTAAGGAGCCGGAACTGAGGATGGACTTAAAAAACAAATAACATACTTAAAAAATGAATGTACATTTAAAACAGTCAGATTCAACATTGATTGTTCAGAATTGATAAAGACATGCAAAATACATTAGCATTCATATCAAACATGAGAATTTAATAAAAAAAATAAAGTTAAAAATTCCTATAACTACCTAAAACCTAAAAGATTATAACATCGAATCGCACAAGATCGTAACTTAATATATAGATCGATGTATATATGTCAATACATGATATTATTCGAATAAGAATCAGACAAGTATTAAATAACCAGAAAGGTACTAATGAAAATCCAATATTAAGTGCCAGAGAGGCTATATAGTGAATGCTATTGCTTCAGGGGTGGGGGGGGAAAGAGGGGGGAAGGGGGAGTGGAAGGACGGGCGAGGGTGATCATATCTCTGGAGGTAGAAACGGTCCTCAAAGGAGAAAAAATTGTGCTCAAGTAGAAATCTAACCACAGTCAAATAATACTCCCTTTGTCCATCACTCAGATCGGTTTCTTTTAAAAAACTATCTAGTGCTTTTAGTCCAAGATCATGGGGTATGGTTGAATATAATGATACTACATCCATTGTGAGCCAGCTGTAGTTAGACTTCCATTCAATACCATCTAAAATATTAAGTAGATGTTTTGTGTCTCTTAGATAGCTTGTCAGTTGGCTCACAAGTGGCTGTATAACTGAATCTGTCCACTCTGAAAGGGGTTCCAATAAAGAGCCAATCCCTGACACTATGGGCCTTCCTTTGATATTATCCAACGTTTTGTGAATTTTAGGTAAGTGGTGGAAAAGGGGAGTTTTTGGATGGTTAACTGTTACATATTCAGCTGTTTTTGAATTTAAATATCCTTTTTCCACCCCCTCATCCACCAATGACCTAATTTGTAGTTGATAAGTCTTTGTGGGGTCACATGAAAGTATGGTATAAGTTACACCATCCTGAAGCTGATTTAAAGCTTCTTGAATATACTCATTTTTATTAAGAATAACTGTGCTCCCTCCTTTATTAAATTTCTTATAGACTAAATTAGTCTTATTTTTGAGCACTTTTGCTACTTTGTTAATGTTATTGGCCCGTCTGTTTTTCTTAGCAATTACCTCTTTATTCAAATCAGTTAATTCTCTTTCTATGGTTTTGTGAAAGAGTTCTAGAACAGTGCCTCTACTTTGAATTGGATAGAAATTCGATTTTGGCACTAGAGTTTGGCCTAATTTTGTCTCTATGTATTGTTTGTATAATCTGTCATACTTCCATATTTAGGTTCTAGCTCTAGGCAAGTGCATTAACCTTTGAATTGTATTAAAGTGACAGTTTGTACAAATGTTTCCTCCCCTTTAATGTGTTCCCAATTATCAATTTTACCTACTGGAATGTATTAAATTGTTTACAACTAGCTAATTCACCTTTATTTTCTAATTTGAATTTTGTCTATTGTTTCCCACTCATACTGAACATTTCAGAATGTATGTTCTGGTTACACAAAAAATATGTAAACAAGAAGATTTTGATAAAATAATTCTCCCAGATAGTGACTGTGACAGAGAGAGGTACTAAAATGTTAATTTCCCATTGTTTCCTCTAAGTATTGGCCTTTGAGTAAACAGTAAAAATGAAGATAAAGACTGTAAATAGACAGAAAAGATAATGATAATGAGTTCTACATTCCCTGCTAGCTCAACTCATTTCATTGGGTTGTGGTTTCAATTAGCAGTAACTGTTATTTCATATACAACATTATACTTAAAGGTGTAATTTCCCATACATTTTAAACTCTGCCGCTAGTATAATAAGTCATTGTAAACACATTAAGGAGAAACCAATTTCTTTCGTAAGATTCCATAGGTGATCATAACATGTTGGATATATTTCCCGCCACTAGGAAGAGGTAAAAAACTCTCACAAGAACTTTAATGCCTCCCCACCCCACTTAGTTTTTTCTTGGTCTCAGAGGAGAGAGGTTGAAGATGGAGATGCTGAATCTTTTTATTTTCTTTCCAATCTTATTAGGAGCTCAGACCTATGTGAGACCCTGCACCCTTAAGCCTCTTCATTCACAAAAGATTCAAGAGGACCTGTTGTCATCTTGAGTGAGACAAAGTGCATTGACTCTGTTATGTGCACAGCATAACCCTAACAGGTTTTCAGCCATAACTGCCTTCAGACGTTGTCGGGACTTGTCCCTAGCCACCCCCTGAAGGGATACAGGCATATCCGCTAAATCCTCTACTGTACCTGTACTAGCACTGGGTGGGATCTCTACTGGATCAGCAGCTGACATCTTGCTGGTAGGCTTCAGTGGAGGGGTGCTTCAGTACAGGTAAGGGACTTTTATAGCCCATATGCTATCTGAAGATACTTGGGAGAGCAAGTATAGCATACTTCCCTGCAGAAACTCTTTTTAGATGCCATTTCACTATAAAGGGCTACCAAATCATTTTGGGACACACTCTGGAGGACTCCCTCACCATCTTTACTCAGGCAGTTTGTGGTTCCACTGAGAGCATAGCAGTTAACAGTGGGACTGTCACGGGAGCTGTGAGAGAAGTTATGTTTTACCTGTGGTTTCACTTATTTTCATAACTTTTAAGATTCCTGTCACACAACTGTGGTAAGCTCCGCCCTCTCTGCTTTCTGTTCTTTCACAGTCTCCTCCAGGCTGGCTCTTGGCTCTCCTGCTGCATGGTTTTGCGTTATTCTGGGCTCTCTCTCTCTAAATTCTAAATTTCTGCTCAATTTGGTGTAAGGAGTTTTTGATTCTGTCTCCCCATTTTCATATTGTCTGAGGTGAAATTGAAGTGTGGCTAGTGGTATTTTATACAGATACCCATTTTTATTTAACTTTGGTAAACACTATTTACTTGTTATCATCTATCAGTTTTGCTATATTTTTTATGGAGCCTAACTTCTCTTCTCCCCCTTAACATGTCAGACCAATTAGAAGTAAGATACACGAATCATAACCCCCCCTTAATTTGTTTATTTTGCAAAACTGTGGGTCAAATTAACCAGGTATGTACTAATGGTGCCCCTTAACTTACACATGTTAATCAGTCAGTGGCATTGTCTGTCCTATACCTGTATATGTTACTCATATATTTTTCTCCTGAATTTAAATTTAAAGTGTAAATTTTTATGCTAAAGTGCCCGGTTTTTAAAAATTTGATTAAAAAACAGGGGCACTTTAATTCATCAAAATTTACATTTCACTCATTTTGAAGAAATACTTACCTTTTAAACTTGACAGCAGCTCCAGCTTCCTCCGGTCGTCGCAAGCCAATTCTGATGTCAGAAATGATGGATAGGTAATCTTCCAATCACGGCTAGGGTACAGAATAGGTTTCAAGGTAAGGCCTCCTGCAAGAAGATTTTTTCTTTCTCGCATTCCAATAAATCCAGTGAAGGCTCAAGCATTTCTGAAATGTGTTTCAGATCTAGAGTTGGCTGGAGTAATTGTGCCAGTTCCAGTTCTGGAACAGGGTCTGGGGTTTTACTCCAATCTATTCATTGTACCAAAGAAGGAGAATTCCTTCAGACCAGTTCTGGATTTAAAAATATTGAATCGTTATGTAAGGATACCAACATTCAAAATGGTAACTATAAGGACTATTCTGCCTTTTGTTCAGCAAGGGCATTATATGTCCACAATAGATTTACAAGATGCATTTCTGCATATTCCGATTCATCCAGATCACTATCAATTTCTGAGATTCTCTTTTCTAGACAAGCATTACCAATTTGTGGCTCTGCCGTTCGGCCTAGCATCAGCTCCAAGGATTTTTTCAAAGGTTCTCGGTGCCCTGCTATCTGTAATCAGAGAACAGGGTATTGTGGTATTTCCTTATTTGGACGATATCTTGGTACTTGCTCAGTCTTCACATTTAGCAGAATTTCATACGAATCGACTTGTGTCATTTCTTCAAGAACATGGTTGGAGGATCAATTTACCAAAGAGTTCATTGATTCCTCAGACAAGGGTAACCTTTTTAGGTTTCCAAATAGATTCAGTGTCCATGACTTTGTCTCTGACGGGCAAGAGACGTCTGAAATTGGTTTCAGCTTGTCGAAACCTTCAGTCTCAATCATTCCCTTCGGTAGCCTTATGCATGGAAATTCTAGGTCTTATGACTGCTGCATCGGACGCGATCCCCTTTGCTCGTTTTCACATGCGACCTCTTCAGCTTTGTATGCTGAACCAGTGGTGCAGGGATTATACAAAGATATCACAGTTAATATCTTTAAATCCGATTGTACGACACTCTCTGACGTGGTAGACAGATCACCATCGTTTAGTTCAAGGGGCTTCTTTTGTTCTTCCAACCTGGACTGTGATCTCAACAGATGCGAGTCTGACAGGTTGGGGAGCTGTATGGGGGTCTCTGACAGCGCATGGGGTTTGGGAATCTCAGGAGGCAAGATTACCCATCAACATTTTGGAACTTCGTGCGATTTTCAGAGCTCTTCAGTCGTGGCCTCTTCTGAAGAGAGAATCGTTCATTTGTTTTCAGACGGACAATGTCACAATCCTCTGGCTATGAAAGAAGTATACAAAAACCGCAAATGAGAGGGCGCTAAAAGCTAAGAGAAACCAACACACTTAATCAGCATTAATTAAGCATTCATAATAAAAAAAAACATTACACCAAGTAATTTGAAAAGTTTACTATCAAAGATAAATTGTACAATACACGGGACGTCTCCCTGCAAAGATATATAATACAAGTAAAATAAATTAAAAGGAAAGTACTATATGGAATACCACCCTAAAAAATTAAAAAATCTATAAAAATAAAAAATATCAAAAATCAAAAAATGATGTTGCTGGCTAAGAGAATATCCAATCAAGGGAAGCGTCAGATGTTCCTCTTTATTGCTGTGGGATCCAGTATGTATCAGTGTTAGAAAGCCAATGTTGCTAGTTGGAAAGTGTCCATGTGATAGTTACTCCATATATTTGTATCAACTCTTCAAGTGTTAGTAACACATATTGCAATTATTTCCCATAATCTTATATGTAGGCTAAAACACTGCTTCAATATATACAGAATGTGCAGTAGGTGAAACTTTGTTTATCAGAAGGTATATTTGTATCACTTCAGATAAATGAGTATTGACTCCGTGAGCCTTGTTTGTCAGTCACTGGTTATTTGTATTGTGCACACTTCTCACCTTAACAGCCTGCTATATGTCAATTTACTCAGCAAAACAACTTATACTTTTTACCGGAACTTTTCCTCGCCAAGCGCGATGACACTCTTGGACGGCTGTGTATCAGATGATCACACTTGACAGGCAGCTTGGGGTAATACCGGAATCTTTTCCTCGCCAAGTGCGATGACACTCTTGAACGGCTGTGTACCAGATGATCACACTTGACAGGCAGCTGGGGTAATACCGGAATCTTTTCTTCGCCGAAACCGTTACCTCTCCAGTCAGCGTCTTTCTGAGATTTTCACCTCCGTTGGTTATATGCAGCTGTAGCAAAAGGGTAATCAGCTGGGCTGATAATATGAAGCAACCTCCGCTCTTAGCGTATTTCACGCGCGGGTAATCAGCTAGGTACCTAGTTACAAGTTCTTGACAGGGTCAGCAACTCTCTTTCTTCTACGCGTTTCACCCGTGTAGTTGGGCTTTCTCAAGAGAGAAAAAGAGTTGCTGACCCTGTCAAGAACTTGTAACTAGGTACCTAGCTGATTACCCGCGCGTGAAATACGCTAAGAGCGGAGGTTGCTTCATATTATCAGCCCAGCTGATTACCCTTTTGCTACAGCTGCATATAACCAACGGAGGTGAAAATCTCAGAAAGACGCTGACTGGAGAGGTAACAGTTTCGGCGAAGAAAAGATTCCGGTATTACCCCAGCTGCCTGTCAAGTGTGATCATCTGGTACACAGCCGTTCAAGAGTGTCATCGCACTTGGCGAGGAAAAGATTCCGGTATTACCCCAAGCTGCCTGTCAAGTGTGATCATCTGATACACAGCCGTCCAAGAGTGTCATCGCGCTTGGCGAGGAAAAGTTCCGGTAAAAAGTATAAGTTGTTTTGCTGAGTAAATTGACATATAGCAGGCTGTTAAGGTGAGAAGTGTGCACAATACAAATAACCAGTGACTGACAAACAAGGCTCACGGAGTCAATACTCATTTATCTGAAGTGATACAAATATACCTTCTGATAAACAAAGTTTCACCTACTGCACATTCTGTATATATTGAAGCAGTGTTTTAGCCTACATATAAGATTATGGGAAATAATTGCAATATGTGTTACTAACAGAAAAAAACAGGCGGCTACCTTTCTGTGCCTTTTTGCGGCTGTCCACCGCTTTTCTGGGCCGGCTCCATACCTTCCCCTACTCAGAGTGGGTCTGTTTCCCCCTTACCCGACGGACGTTTCCTGTAGCAGCACCAGCTTTACCATGTGTTACTAACACTTGAAGAGTTGATACAAATATATGGAGTAACTATCACATGGACACTTTCTAACTAGCAACATTGGCTTTCTAACACTGATACATACTGGATCCCACAGCAATAAAGCGGAACATCTGACGCTTCCCTTGATTGGATATTCTCTTAGCCAGCAACATCATTTTTTGATTTTTGATATTTTTTATTTTTATAGATTTTTTAATTTTTTAGGGTGGTATTCCATATAGTACTTTCCTTTTAATTTATTTTACTTGTATTATATATCTTTGCAGGGAGACGTCCCGTGTATTGTACAATTTATCTTTGATAGTAAACTTTTCAAATTACTTGGTGTAATGTTTTTTTTTATTATGAATGCTTAATTAATGCTGATTAAGTGTGTTGGTTTCTCTTAGCTTTTAGCGCCCTCTCATTTGCGGTTTTTGTTTAGTTTTATCTTTTTGCCATCTAGGGGAGGTGGCAGGAGAGTGGCTCAGATAAACCTTTAGATTTTAGCGCTGTATTATTCCTTTTTATTTATGAAAGAAGTATCTCTGATACTTGCTTGGGCGGAATCCAGCTCCTGTCTATTTTCTGCGGTTCACATCCCAGGTGTAGACAATTGGGAAGCGGATTATCTCAGTCGCCAGACGTTACATCCGGGCGAATGGTCTCTTCACCCAGAGGTGTTTCTTCAGATTGTTCAAATCTGGGGTCTTCCAGAAATAGATCTGATGGCTTCTCATCTAAACAAGAAAATTCCCAGGTATCTGTCCAGATCCAGGGATCCTCAGGCGGAGGCAGTGGATGCATTGTCACTTCCTTGGAAGTATCATCTCTCCAAGATTCTAAAAGAGTGTTCGTTTGTTCTGCTGGTGGCTCCAGCATGGCCTCACAGGTTTTGGTATGCGGATCTTGTTCGGATGGCTACTTGCCAACCTTGGTCTCTTCCGTTAAGACCAGACCTTCTATCTCAAGGTTCTTTTTTCCATCAGGATCTCAAATCATTAAATTTGAAGGTATGGAGATTGAACGCTTGATTCTCAGTCATAGAGGTTTCTCTGACTCCGTAATTAATACTATGTTACAGGCTCGTAAATCTGTGTCTAGGAAGATATATTATCGAGTCTGGAAGACTTACATTTCTTGGTGCTCTTCTCATCAATTTTCCTGGCATTCTTTTAGAATTCCTAGAATTTTACAGTTTCTCCAGGATGGTCTGGATAAAGGTTTGTCTGCAAGTTCGTTAAAAGGACAAATTTCTGCTCTTTCTGTGCTGTTTCACAGAAAGATTGCTAATCTTCCTGATATTCATTGTTTTATACAGGATTTGGTTCATATCAAACCTGTCATTAAATCAATTTCTCCTCCTTGGAGTTTAAATTTGGTTCTGGGAGCTTTATAAGCTATTCCTTTTGAACCTATGCATTCTCTAGATCTTAAATTACTTTCTTGGAAAGTTTTTTTTTTTTTTTTTGTTAGAAGAGTTTCTGAGTTATCTGCTCTTTCTTGTGAATCTCCTTTTCTGATTTTTCATCAGGATAAGGCAGTGTTGCGGACTTAATTTAAATTTTTACCTAAGGTTGTGAATTCTAACAACATTAGTAGAGAGATTGTGGTTCCTTCATTGTGTCCTAATCCTAAGAATTCTAAGGAAAGATTGTTACATTCTTTGGATGTGGTAAGAGCTTTGAAATATTATGTTGAAGCTACTAAAGATTCCGAAAGACTTCTAGTCTATTTGTTATCTTTTCTGGTTCTAGGAAAGGTCAGAAGGCCTCTGCCATTTCTTTGGCATCTTGGTTAAAGTCTTTGATTCATCATGCTTATGTTGAGTCGGGTAGAACTCTGCCTCAAAGGATTACAGCTCATTCTACTAGGTCAGTTTCTACTTCCTGGGCGTTTAGGAATGAAGCTTCGGTTGATCAGATTTGCAAAGCAGCAACTTGGTCTTCTTTGCATACTTTTACTAAATTCTACCATTTTGATGTATTTTCTTCTTCTGAAGCAGTTTTTGGTAGAAAAGTACTTCAGGCAGCGGTTTCAGTTTGATTCTTCTGCTTATAATTTCAGTTTTTTTCATTATAAGATTTAAACTTTTATTTTGGAGTGTGGATTATTTTTCAGCGGAATTGGCTGTCTTTATTTTATCCCTCCCTCTCTAGTGACTCTTGCGTGGAAGTTCCACATCTTGGGTATTTATTATCCCATACGTCACTAGCTCATGGACTCTTGCTAATTACATGAAAGAAAACATAATTTATGTAAGAACTTAACTGATAAATTCAATTCTTTCATATTAGCAAGAGTCCATGAGGCCCACCCTTTTTTGTGGTGGTTATGATTTTTGTATAAAGCACAATTATTCCAATTCCTTATTTTATATGCTTTCGCACTTTTTTCTTATCACCCCACTTCTTGGCTATTCGTTAAACTGATTTGTGGGTGTGGTGAGGGGTGTATTTATAGGCATTTTGAGGTTTGGGAAACTTTGCCCCTCCTGGTAGGAATGTATATCCCATACGTCACTAGCTCATAGACTCTTTCTAATATGAAAGAAATGAATTTATCAGGTAAGTTCTTATATAAATTATGTTTTTGCTTCATTTTTTAGATATCCTTATTTGAAGAAAAAGCAATGCACATGGGTGAGCCAATCAGATGAAGCTTCTATGTGCAGCAACCAATCAGCAGCTACTGAGCATATCTAGATATGCTTTTCAGCAATGAATATCAAGAGAATAAAACAAATTAGACAATAGAAGTAAATTAGAAAGATGTTTAAAAATGCATTCTCTTTCTAAATCATGAAAGAAAAAATGTGGGTATCATGGCCCTTTAATTACTAAATTTACAGGGCTCTTTCTCTCAAGATCATGTTCCTGCTATTTTACAGTTCTGACTCTGTTGATTCATGTTCAGAAATTTATGAAGGGGAAATTTCCTCTGAGGACATAGTAACTGAAGCTGAACCTTAATTGGATTCTACTTTTAGGTTCAAGGTAGAACATATTCAAACTCTCTTACAGGAGGTACATTAATACCTTGGGTATCACAGAAACCAAGCCTGCAGAATCTAAACCTGTTAACCAATTAAATTTGTTTTTTAAGGATCCATCAATAATCCCTAAAGCCTTTAAGGATCCTGATATAGTGTCTGACTACATCCCTAAGGAATGGAAGAAACCTGGAATTCCTTTTGCTCTTTCTATCAGGTTCAAGTTGTTGATCCCAATTCCAGAAAATAATTTGGAATTATGGGAATCTCTTCCCAAAGTGGATGGAGCAATATCCACTCTGACAAAGCAGACAACCATCCCTATGGAGGACTGCATATATTTTAGGGATCCAATGGAATGAAAATCTGAGTCCCTCCTAAAAAACTTTTTCTACAAAACAGGATTTCAACTCAGACCTGCAGTTACTATCACCTGTGTGGCTGCCGCTGCATCACATTGGTGTGATTCTCAATCTCAGATGGTCTCAGATCAATCTTCTGAGTATGTTCACAATTGCATCATGGCCTTAAAGGGACACTCAACACCTGCCTGTTAAAATCCTTAAATCTTGCTCCTTCTAATCAATCAAAATCAAGTTAGCATGAATGTCTATGCCCACTTGTCATCTTACCCCAAATTGTTAAAAAAAAAAGTGTTTTCAATAACAATGGTATACCTGTGCTCTATGGGTGTATGCATGCCCCCATATTGTGATGTGCGTTACACACAGGTACACCAGTCACATGACACGCACGCATATTGTTCTATTATGTATTTGCTGCTTAGAAGGAATCACATCTGCAGCACACGCTCACTGTGATGCATACAACCGCAGCACATGTGATTCTTGCAGAGCATGTGCTGCAGTGTTTGTGGAGATAATGTTTAAAATGTGACTAATAGTAATAAGATTTTTTAACACAGCAATACATAAGTTAGTAAATGCACGGCGTCATGAACAAGAATTGAAAGTAGCAAGCTCTGGGGAGGAAGGGGGAGATCAGTCCGGAAATAAAGGATAAGTCTTTGTATTTTCCTATGCAAGACTTATCCTTTATTTCCGGACTGATCTCCCCCTTCCTCCCCAGAGCTTGCTACTTTTAATTCTTGTTCATGACGCCGTGCATTTACTAACTTATGTATTGCTGTGTTAAAAAATCTTATTACTATTAGTCACATTTTAAACATTATCTCCACAAACACTGCAGCACACGCTCTGCAAGAATCACATGTGCTGCTGTTGTATGCATCACAGTGAGTGTGTGTTGCAGATGTGATTCCTTCTAAGCAGCAAATACATAATAGAACAATATGCGTGCGTGTCATGTGACTGGTGTACCTGTGTGTAACGCACGTCACAATATGGCGGCATGCATACACCCATAGAGCACAGGTATACCAGTGTTATTGAAAACACTTTTTTGAACAATTTGGGGTAAGATGACAAGTGGGCATAGATATTCATGCTAACTTGATTTTGATTTATTAGAAGGTGCAAGATTTAAGGATTTTAGCAGGCAGGTGTTTAGTGTCCCTTTAAAGATGGCTAATGATTTTATTTGTGATGCTGTTTTTGACATTATCACAAAGGGTTTGGGAGCACTCTTGGCAGTACTCAGAGCCCAGGGAATCTCAATAGCCCCTTACCTGGATGACATATTGGTCCACGGTCCTTCTCGCCCTTTGGTTATCTCGTTCTCGGAACCATTGATTCTCCAGCCATGTTTCTCTAGAAAGGAGAGTAGTTTCTAAGAGTTTTTTCTTTTTATTTATGCAAATTATGACACTTGGGGAAGTCTCCCTAAGTGTGATGCGGGAATCCAGACGTGGACCTGTTGCTCAGTGTGCCTAGAGGGGATATGGCTGCACCTCAGTGACGAGGCCCACAGTAGGCCGAAACGTATGTCTGGGGTTTTGCTGTTTCTCTTGTTCAGAGAGGGATTGCCTGGTATTTCGGGGCTGGACTGTACTGTGAAGTCAGGATCAGACTGATATGCTACCGGAAAGTTCTTCTCTGTGAAAGGCACGTATTGAGCAAAAAGAGGCTGCTTCTAGGGTGGTAACTAGCCATAGAACAAGCTATTATGCTATTGTTCATTCCCAGGTTGAGCGCTTCTCTCTTTTTATTTATGCAAGTTTCTAAGAGTTCTTTATTTCCTGCAACAGGAGTGGCATTTCTGGGTCTAATAATAAACTCAGTACTTATGCGCCTCTTTTTAAAAGACACTTGCAGGATCAAATTGCAGGAAGCTTGTCTTTCTTTCCAATCTTCTCCTTTTCTGACTGTGGCTCAGTGTATGGCGGTAAGGGCAGTATCATATGCCATACCATTTGCTCGCTTTCACCTTCACCCTCTTCAGCTGTCCATGCTAAGGCAATGGTCCATAGGATTGTTTTCAGCTGGATCAACAGGTTCTTCTCAATTTCTCGGTCAGACAATCTCATGGTGGAGCGGAAGTCCTTTTTTGACCCTTGGGGCATTTCTTCTTCGGTCCACCTGGACTTTGCTCACCACATATGCAAGCTTACAGGATTTGGGTGCTGTTTGGGGATCTCTAAAGGTGCGCAAGGAGTTTGGTCTCCTTTGGGGGTGAGGGTACCTATCAACATTCTGGAACGCTGAGTGATTCATCGAGGTCTTCAGTTCTAGTCCTTTCTCAGATAAAATAAATTTGTCCAGTTTCAATCAGATAACATCACTGCAAACACAGACACACACATGAGTGCCACTGATATATAGTATATAAACATTCAATTAAAAATGTAGTAGATATTCATAAAAACTTGCATTCAACAAATCTAGCATTGTGTGATAAATACACACATAAAAATACTTACAAACCATAAGAGTATACTGTGTGTGTGAGTCTGTAAATAAGTCCTTAAAGGGTTAAATCTCCAGGTGGAAATGCTGCTCTCAATCAATCAGGTGCTGGAACACCTCTTAACAGGACATGTAAAACAAAAAGAGAAAACAGAGCGCAAAACCACTCTAAGTGTAAGCTGTTAAAAAAGTTTTATTACAGATAAAGATAGTAAATAGCACACTCACATGAAGTACCCTCAAAGCAATATGAAGTATAATAGCATCAGTTTGTATCCTGTATGCTAAGGTAAAGTGGAATAATTTGCGTGGCCTAATTATACGGCAAGATCAGTCTTGAAGCAGTTTCCCTTTAGCTGGCTTAGAGGGTGCTTCACAGAGTCTGTGTTTTTTGCTAAAAGCTTGTGACTTAAGAACTTGCACGATCTGCTGGTGCCAGATTGCACAGTGCCTGCCTACGGAGTGGCTTTACCTTAGCCTGCAGGATACAAAATGATGATCAGAGGGACACCCTGGATCTGTGCTACCGCTATATGCGACAAATGCCTGTATCATACCTCATATTTGTTGGAGGGTACTTCATGTGAGTGTTATTTACTATCTTTGTCTGTAAAAAAAACTTTATCGGTTTACACACAGTGGTTTCTTCTATAAGGTACGACGAGTCCACGGATTTATCCTTTACTTGTGGGATATTATCCTCCTGCTAACAGGAAGTGGCAAAGAGCACCACAGCAGAGCTGTCTATATAGCTCCTCCCTTAGCTCCACCCCCAGTCATTCTCTTTGCCTACTCTAAGTACTAGGAAGGGTAAAGTGAAAGAGGTGATAAAATGTTAGTTTTTATTTTCTTCAAGCAAGAGTTTTTTATTTTAAATGGTACCGGTGTGTACTATTTTCTCTCAGGCAGCAGATGGATAAAGACTTCTGCCTGGAGACTAATGATCTTAGCATTTGTCACTAAGATCCAGAGCAGTTCCCACAGAATGGCTGAGGAGTACAAGAAACTTCAGTGGGAGGAACGTTTTTTTCATGCTATATAGCAGTGAGGTATGCTCAGTCATTTTTTTCTGGAGAGACTGTAGTATTTCAGAATTGGCTGACAGTATCCCCATGAGGGTAAGGGTAAGCAGTAATCCTAAGAGAAGAGGGGTATTACTAAGCTTGCATATAGGGGCTAAGAAAAAATGGTTGACACTGAGTTTGAATGTTTGTGGGCAAATGTTTGACCTGGGAGTACTGGTAACGTTTTTGGCAGTAAAGATTTTTATACTTTATTAGAGGGTACACTTGGCTTCTGTTTTGGGTTTGAGAACCCACATGGCTAGTTTGAGACCGCTCTGGTGCGGTTCATTTGGGCTGAGAGACATCGTGTGAGATGGGTGGGGCCTATTTTCACGCCTCAGTTGCGCAGTTGTATTTGCAGGCTAGCAGCAAGCTCCAACTCCGGTGGGCCCTTGTGGAAGTTTTGGGCCAAATCGAAGCTTTAACCATGTTTTTCCAGATCCCTGAGGGCAGGTAGGCGCCACAGCAGGGCTGTGGCGAGGTGCAGGGGGTGTTTTTTCCGGATTTAATTATTAGTGATCCAGTTTTTTACATAAGGGTTAAGTGTTCCTTTCCTTGTGGGGCAAACTTAGCTGCATAATTTGAATACTTATACAAAAAATTGAAAAGATTGGATTAATTTAAAGCAGTTTTGCACAACGTGTATGCTTTTTTTCTCTTAAATGCGCAGTTCCGTTTTTTAAGATTATTTTTTCACTAAATAAAGTGTTTTCAAGCCTGTTTGTGGTCATTACTAGCCTGTTTAACATGTCTGACATTGAAGAAAGCCAATGTTCAATGTGTTTTGAAGCCATTGTGGAACCCCCACTTAAAATGTGTCCCTCATGCACTGAAAGGGCAATAAATTGCAAAGAACATATTTTAGCTGATAAAAGTATGTCGCAGGATGATTCTCAGTCAGAAGGGAATCCGGTTATGCCATCTAATTCTCCCCAAGTGTCACAACCATTAACGCCCGCACAAGCGACGCCAAGTACTTCTAGTGCATCTAATTCTTTCACCCTGCAAGATATGGCCGCAGTTATGAATACTACCCTCACAGAGGTTTTATCTAAGCTGCCTGGGTTGCAGGGGAAGCGCAGTAGGTCTGGAGTGAGAGTAAATGCTGAGCCCTCTGACGCTTTATTAGCCATATCCGATGTACCCTCACAATGTTCTGAGTTGGGGATGAGGGAATTGCTGTCTGAGGGAGAGCTTTCTGATTCAGGAAAGATGTTCCCTCAGACAGACTCAGATATGATGGCTTTTAAATTTAAGCTGGAACACCTCCGCTTGTTGCTCAGGGAGGTTTTAGCGACTCTGGATGACTGTGACCCTATTGTAATTCCAGAGAAATTTTGTAAAATGGACAGATATCTAGAGGTTCCTGCTTACACTAATGTTTTTCCGGTCCCTAAGAGGATTTCGGACATTGTTACTAAGGAGTGGGATAGACCAGGTATTCAGTTTTCTCCCCCTCCTACTTTTAAGAAAATGTTTCCTATATCAGACACCATGCGGGATTTGTGGCAGACGATCCCTAAGGTGGAGGGAGCTATTTCTACCCTGGCTAAGCGTACAACTATGCCTATTGAGGACAGTTGTGCTTTCAAAGATCCTATGGATAACAAATTAGAGGGTCTTCTAAAGAAAATATTTATTCATCAGGGTTTTCTTCTGCAACCTATAGCGTGCATTGTTCCTGTAACTACTGCAGCTGCTTTTTGGTTCGTGGCTCTAGAAGAGGCTCTTCAGGTTGAGACCCCATTAGATGATATTCTGGATAGAATTAGGGCTCTCAAGCTAGCTAATTCTTTCATTACAGATGCCGCTTTTCAACTGGCTAAATTAGCGGCAAAGAATTCAGGTTTTGCCATTTTAGTGCATAGAGCGTTATGGCTTAAGTCCTGGTCGGCTGATGTGTCATCAAAATCTAAGCTTTTAGCCATCCCTTTCAAGGGTATATGAAAGAGATCATTTCAGACATCACTGGTGGAAAAGGTCATGCCTTTCCTCAGGATAAGACAAATAAGATGAGGACCAAACAAAATAATTTTCGTTCCTTTCGAAATTTCAAAGGTGGTCCCTCTTCCTCCTCCCCTGCTGCAAAGCAGGAGGGGTATTTTGCTCAATCCAAGTCAGTCTGGAGACCTAACCAGACTTGGAACAAAGGTAAACAGGCCAAGAAGCCCGCTGCTGCTGCTACCAAGACAGCATGAAGGGGCAGCCCCCGATCTGTGACCGGATCTAGTGGGGGGCAGACTTTCTCTCTTTGCTCAGGCTTGGGCAAGAGATGTTCAGGACTCCTGGGCTTTAGAAATTGTGACCCAGGGGTATGTTCTAGACTTCAAAGATTCTCCTCCAAGGGGGAGATTTCATCTTTCTCGATTGTCTGTAAACCAGACAAAAAGAGAGGCGTTCTTATGCTGTATAGAAGACCTATATACCATGGGAGTAATTTGCCCAGTTCCAAAAACAGAACGGGGCAGGGGTTTTACTCCAATCTGTTTGTGGTTCCCAAAAAAGAGGGAACCTTCAGACCAATTTTAGATCTCAAGATCTTAAACAAATTCCTCAGAGTCCCATCCTTCAAGATGGAGACCATTCAGACTATTTTACAAATGATCCAGGAGGGTCAATATATGACCACCGTGGATTTAAAGGATGCATATCTGTACATCCCTATCCACAAAGATCATCGCCAGTTTTTCAGGTTCGCCTTTCTGGACAAGCATTACCAGTTTGTGGCTCTAAATCGGGGGGCCACAGCTCCCAGAATTTTCACAAAGGTGCTAGGGTCCCTTTTGGCGGTTTTAAGGCCGCGGGGCATAGCAGTGGCGCCTTATTTGGACAATATTTTAAGTCAGGCGTCAACTTACCAAATAGCCAAGTCTCACACGGACATCGTGTTGGCTTTTCTAAGATATCACGGGTGGAAGGTAAACGTAAAAAAGAGTTCACTTATCCCTCTCACAAGAGTTCCATTCCTGGGAACTCTGATAGATTTGGTAGACATAAAAAATTTTCTGACGGAGGTCAGGAAATCAAAGATTTTAACCACCTGCCGAGCTCTTCATTCCATTCCTCGGCCATCAGTGGCTCAGTGTATGGAGGTAATCGGACTAATTGTAGCGGCAATGGACATAGTTCCGTTTGCTTGCTTGCATCTCAGACCACTGCAACTATGCATGCTCAAATAGTGGAATGGGGATTATGCAAATTTATCTCCTCAGATAAATCTGGATCAGGAGACCAGAGTCTCTCTTCTTTGGTGGTTGTCACAGGATCATCTGTCCCAGGGAATGTGTTTCCGCAGGCCAGCATGGGTCATAGTGACGACGGACGCCAGCCTATTGGGCTGGGGTGCAGTCTGGAATTCCCTGAAAGCACAGGGTGTGTGGACTCAGGAGGAGGCTTTTCTCCCGATAAATATTCTAGAACTGAGAGCGATATTCAACGCGCTTCAGGCGTGGCCTCAGCTGGCTTTGGCCATATTCATAAGATTCCAGTCAGACAATATCACGACTGTAGCATATATCAATCATCGGGGAACAAAGAGTTCTCTAGCGATGATAGAGGTTACCAAAATAATTTGATGGGCAGAGACTCACTCTTGCTATCTATCAGCAATCTATAAGCGGATTTTCTAAGTCGTCAGACTTTTCATCCGGGGGAGTGGGAACTCCATCCGGAGGTGTTTGCACAATTGATTCATCAATGAGGCACACCAGAATTGGATCTGATGGCGTCTCGTCAGAACGCCAAACTTCCTTGTTACGGGTCCAGATCAAGGGATCCTCAAGCAGTACTGATCGATGCTCTAGCAGTACCTTGGTTGTTCAACCTGGCTTATGTGTTTCCACCATTTCCTGTCCTCCCTCGTCTGATCGCCAGAATTAAGCAGGAGAGAGCTTCGGTGATTTTGATAGCACCTGCGTGGCCACGCAGGACTTGGTATGCAGACCTGGTGGACATGTCATCTCTACCACCATGGACATTACCACTGAGACAGGACCTTCTCATTCAAGGTCCGTTCCAGCATCCAAATCTAGTTTCTCTGCGGCTGACTGCCTGGAGATTGAACGCTTCATTTTATCCAAGCGGGGATTCTCTGAGTCGGTTATAGATACCTTGATTCAGGCTCGAAAGCCTGTCACTAGGAAAATTTATCATAAGCTATGGCGTAAATATCTTTATTGGTGTGAATCCAAAGGCTACTCATGGAGTAAGATCAGGATTCCTAGGATTTTGTCCTTTCTCCAAGAAGGATTGGAGAAGGGGTTATCAGCTAGTTCCCTAAAGGGACAGATATCTGCTTTGTCAATTTTACTGCACAAGCGCCTGGCAGATGTTCCAGACGTTCAGTCGTTTTGTCAGGCTTTAGTTAGAATTAAGCCTGTGTTTAAACCTGTTGCTCCGCCATGGAGTTTGAATTTTGTTCTTAAAGTTCTTCAAGGGGTTCTGTTTGAACCTATGCATTCCATAGATATTAAGCTCCTATCTTGGAAAGTTCTGTTTTTAGTTGCTATCTCTTCAGCTCCAAGAGTTTCTGAATTATCTGCATTGCAATGCGACTCGCCTTATCTTGTTTCATTCTGATAAGGTGGTTTTGCGTACCAAACCTGGATTCCTTCCTAAGATTGTTGCTAATAAGAATATTAATCAGGAAATTGTTGTTCCTTCCCTGTGTCCTAATCCGTCCTCTAAGAAGGAGCGTCTGTTGCACAACTTGGACGTGGTTCGTGCTTTGAAGTTTTACTTGCAAGCGACCAAAGATTTCCGTCAAACATCTTCTTTGTTTGTTGTCTATTCTGGAAAGCATAGGGGTCAAAAAAGCTACGGCTACCTCTCTTTCCTTTTGGCTGAAAAGCATCATCCGTTTGGCATAAGAGACTGCTGGACTGCAGCCTCCTGAAAGAATTACAGCTCACTCTACTTGAACGGTGGCTTCCACATTGGCTTTTAAAAATGATGCTTCTGTTGAACAGATTTGTAAGGCTGCGACTTGGTCTTCACTTCATACCTTTTCCAAATTTTACAAATTTGATACTTTTGCTTCTTCGGAGGCTATTTTTGGGAGAAAAGTTCTTCAAGCAGTGGTGCCTTCTGTTTAGGCATCTGTCTTGTCCCTCCTGTTCATCCGTGTCCTATAACTTTGGTATTGTATCCCACAAGTAAAGGATGAATCCGTTGACTCGTCGTACCTTATAGAAGAAAAGTAAATTTATGCTTACCTGATAAATTAATTTCTTCTATGGTACAACGAGTCCATGGCCCGCCCTGTCATTTTAAGACAGATTATATTTTTTTGATTTTAAACTTCACCTCTGCACCTTTTAGTTTCTTCTTTTTCTTCCTGTACCTTCGGTCGAATGACTGGGGGGTGGAGCTAAGGGAGGAGCTATATAGACAGCTCTGCTGTGGTGCTCTTTGCCACTTCATGTTAGCAGGAGGATAATATCCCACAAGTAAAGGATGAATCCGTGGACTTGTCGTACCATAGAAGAAATTAATTTATCAGGTAAGCATAAATTTGCTTTTTGCGCTCTGTTTTCTCTTTTTTATTTTAGATAACATCACTGCGGTTGCTTATATCAATCATCAAGGAAGAACTTGCAGTCCTCTAGCTAATCAAGAGGTATCTCAAATCCTATCCTGGGTAGAGAATAATTCCTGCACTCTGTCTGCCATTCACATTCCAGAAGTAAACAATTTGGAAGCAGACTTCCTCAGTCGTCAGTCAGTTTATTCAGAAGAATGGTCCCTTCATGAAGACATTTTTAATCAGATTGTCTCAACATGGAGTTCTCCCAGAAGTAGATCTTATGACTTCTAGGCTGAAATACAAAACTCCAGAACCCTGTGCCAGATCAATAGATCCAAAAGCTCTGATGGTAGATACTTTAGTTTGTCCTTGGAAATTCCAACTACTTTATATGATTTCCCTGTTTGATTCTGAAAATGACTCTTGAAAGAATAACAAACGGGAGTCAGCCTCAGGGATCTTGATAGCTCCTGCTTGGACCTGCTGAACATAGTATGCAGACCTACTACAGATGTCTTCTGCCCCTCCGTGGACTCTGCCACAAAGAAAGGATCTTCTGTCTCAAGGCCGTTATTCTGAATTTGACGGTGTGGAGGTTGAATGCCTATTGCTTAAAAATAGAGGTTTTTCTGACTGTGTCATTAACACTATTTTGCAAGCTAGGAAACCTGTCATTCAGAAGATCAATCATAAGATTTGGAAAGCTTATTTCAATTGGGGTTTTTTGCAGGTTTTTTTTCTGGAAATCTTTTAGAATCCTAGAATTCTTCAATTCCTTCAGGATGGCCTTGACAAAGAATTATCTGCTAGCTCCTTATAGAACGAAGAATAGGAGTAAATTATTAAGTTTCTTAAAATTGCATGCTCTATCCGAATCATAAAATAAAAAAATTGGGTTTAGTATCCCTTTAAACTGAGTGGAAAGGGGAGGTGGGAGGGATTAAAGCTCTTAGAATTCTTGACCTCTTCCTAGTGGCAGGAAATATATCCCACATCATCCCGAAAAAATTAATTTATCAGGTAAGCATACATTTTGTTTTTACAGTACACTTTAAGTATATACATGTTTTAGTTAGGAGGTAACGTTTCCTTTTCCATTTGAAAGGAAGGTATATTTCTTACATAATTCTCTTTGAAGCTCATAGGGTTATATGTTTCTGACCAGATTTTTTTCAATCTTTTGTTTATTACTTGAGGGGAATTAGGAGAACATAGAATCCATTTGATTCTGTTTAAAATACTGATACTTAAAGTGATGGTAAACCTTAACTAATAAAATGCCATATATTTAATATTTGCCATTAAAAAGTATATGTGTTCCTTTTCTTCTTAAACAGGAAGAGTCCACAGCTGCATTCATTATTTTTGGGAATTCAGAACCTGGCCACCAGTAGGAGGCAAAGACACCCCATCCAAAGGCTTCAAATACCTCCCCTACTTCCCTCATCCCCCAGTCATTCTTTGCCTTTCGTCACAGGAGGTTGGCAAAGAAGTGTCAGAAGTTTGAGTTAAGTCAGCGAAACCATTCCGACTCATATTAACAGCTCCTTGGCAATTAGTGTTGACGAGTTTTGTTGCCTGCCTTTGTTCACTCAAATCCATGTCAGAAGCGAAGCTACTATGTCACACTTGAAGGGCTGTGTTCCTGTTCCACTGAGTAGATTCCAGTAAGATTACTTCATTATGTGAATATGATGTTATTGTAATGGTAGGGTCCTAGTGGGACTCCTTTTATCTTAAAATAAGGAATCATGGGTTAAATATCCACTAAGGGGGGTTATTGAACAGGGGGGACTTTAATCATGTTTATGTGGTTCTATCTGCTGATGTGTAGTAATACTTTAGGCTCATGGCTTTTCAGAACATTAACGGCCTTATCGTCATTTGGCGCGATCGTTGCATTTGAGCGCTATCTTATGACTTACATGGTGCACCTCGTGACCGGGTGCGGTTTTACCGTTTGTATTTTTTTGTAATCCCATGATGGCGGATTCTGACTTTTTATACACGGATGTCTCCGATGCGAAGAATGCATCTTGTGATGAATATGAGATGGCGCGGGTTATCCATGCCCATCAGTTATGTTAGATTGTCGTTCCAGAGTACTCTCTTCTCCCGATTCAGGGTCCTCAGAGTGCGTTGATCCATCTGCCCCCGAGGATGCTGGGTCCTGTGAGGCGCGTGCCCCAAAAATTCCCTTTGCTACGCATGCAGGTGTCCCTTTGGTCTTTACTCCTCCGGAAGGTGGTCTGTTTCCTCCAGAGGTTACGGCACGGTTCTGCCTGGCCATATCTGCGGCCTTGGCGCATTTGTATCTCCCAAGTGATATCTTTCTAAGATACTGTCCTTATTCTGTCAACCAGGGCCCGCTGGGCGGGAGATTGCGCGATTCAGTTCGGACTCTTGGGGAAGCAGGTGCATCTAAAGCTTCAGGGGCCCCAACCTTGGGGCCGGAGTTGTTTGTTGATCCGGCAAGGGGTATTTTTGCTTTACACTATAGGTTGGCATGTCTTCGTGTCCTACTAAGACATGTTTTGGCGTTGCTAGAGGATCCCAGTCCTAGTGGGCCGAGGGATTCGAGGACTTTGATGCCGGATGGCAATCTAGATAGACAGTGGTGGATGATGCTAATCTCCTTGTTGTCTGTTTTTTCTTTATTTTATGTATCTGTTCCAGTTCTGAGCTTTGGTGAAGGGGGCCTTCTGATTGGCTGGTCCGGTTGGGCGTTTTTTTTTCTTGGACGTTCACCTGTGGGTGCTGCCTTACTTTTAATTTAGATCCGGATAGGATGTATTTGATTTAATTTGTATAAAGCTCATGGCTGATATAACTTTCATTGAGAACGTTCTTTCTGTGAAACCGATACTTGCAATTTTGTGCTTGCATGGGCACTTCCTCGGAAGTAACGCACTTTGGTTATGTCCGAAGTTATGTTTCTAGTACATATTATTGAGCATTTGGGTCGATTTTTCTTGGACCTTAGACAGATTCTGTGGTCCTCTTGTACCAGACAGGTACTGGTTGTGCACTGTCTACTTTTTCTTGGGTCCATGTCACCCTTGTGGTGCTGATTAGCCTGTCTGCTTTATAAAAAAAAAAAAAAAAAGAGGTATCTCTTAAGGCCTAGTGTCATGGTTTCCGGACTCTGATTCTGCAAAGTTTAGGGCCTGGGGCGTATATCCGACGCTTCTGATAGGAAGGTTGTGTGCTCTGATATAAGTTTTTTTCTTTTCTACGATATTGCTTGAAATGCACGACCGACTTTTTCAGACATCATTGCGGTTTCTAGGGTCCCTGGGGACTCGGAAACCGCAGGTTTTCGTTCCTTTGGATTGATTTCCGGAGGTTTAGTATCTGAATAGTGGACGATTTGCATCTTCACTTGCGTTATCTCCGAATGACTACTTTTGTAGCCTAGTTGCATTATTTTGCGATGGCGATGTTTTCGAGCCCCCCGCCCCCCCCCCCCCCCCCGTATTGGGTTGGGTCATTTGTTATGGAAGAGTGGGCATGTCCTTCTTTGTCTCAGTGTTTCGTTTGCTCGAGTGCGTGGAGTGCAAGGGTCTCCCTGCCATTCTGCCAGAAGCTGCGATGCTCCCATTATTCCATTCCAAGGATGTCAGGAGACCGATCCTGCAGGGATCTCTGGAGACTGTTGTCTTCTACAGATAACTGCCCCTTGTCATGAGGTCAGGAAACTAAACACTTAGCCTTTCAGCGTGGGATCAGGTCATATGCCCTGTCTACATGGATTACCTTGTGATCCAAGGGTTCTGGTGGCCCTTTCCGAAAACGGTTGTGAGTTCTTTTCAGACTCTTGGGTTTGGGGATGTTACTAAGTACTTTACATCTAAGGACTTTAGATGGCGAAAGGCTCTGTCTGGATGCACTCCTAACCATAGGAGGCAGCTTATGGGTTCCTCAGATCTTTGGATCAGTTCCATTTTTTCGAGGAATCCGGCTTAGGACCCTGTCTTGCTTGGGAAGGGTATGGATGGTTCTGCTTAACCTTACGGTTTGGTTTCCCTGCGTGTCCCTTTGGAGGGAGCAGGGGTTTTCTGACTCTTATGAGATATTAATATCATCCTGAGGCTTCAGTTTGAGGTTTTCTGATGGGTCCCTATTTGTCTGCTGGGACACCTGATGCTTCCTAGTAGACTCCAGTTGTTATCCAACTGGGCTTACAATCTTGGCCGAAGGTTGGCCTCTAGTAGGGTGTTTTCTGTTGTTTAATCTTCTTCTCACCTTTGGTGGGGAAGGGAGGTTTACGTGTTCTCCTTAGTTGGAGGTACCTCAGTATCTGTAAGGGGCTCGTGGGTCCTTATTTTTCTTGCCTTGTAGGAGTTTTCCTCTCTTGTGTTCTCAGTATCACATAATTGATTTCTGGTATCGGAATGCTGTGGGTCAGAGTGCCTTCTTCCCTTGAGGAGTATTCCTTCTTATGGAAGGCTGTGGTGTAGGGGTCCTTGGACCCGAGCATGAGGTTCCTGTCATGGTTCAGGGTAGCATGCTAATTTTTTTTGTAGCGGTCAGAGTTCTACTCTGGGGCTTTGATGCCTCGTAAGATCCATCCTTTTTTCTTCCAAAGGTCTGAGACTCGGGGATCAGTCTGCTTTGCAGCATGGACCGTTTACTTTTGTGAATCAGTCCTCCCATTTGTTGGGGGGACACTTAGTGCCCATCTCTCTACCGGCGGCAGCTGTTGCTGGGATGGATCGCTCCTTGGATTCTGGGATTTTCTGGTTGGGAGCTGTTGAGATTTTTCAGTGAGATGAGACCCACAATGGCTTTAGACGGCTTTGTTGCCTGTGGAAGGGTCATCACGAGTTTGCCAAAAGTGGCTTTGTGCCCTCTTGGAAAGCTCTTTTCAATCTGCTGGGACTGTTTTCCTATCTCTGCTTGTCTATGCTTAAAGGGACAGTCCAGTTAAAAATAAACTTTCATGATTCAGATAGGGCATGTAATTTTAAACAATTTTCCAATTAACTTTTATCACCAATTTTTGCTTTTTTATCTTGGTATTCTTAGTTGAAAGTTTAACCTAGGAGGTTCATATGCTAATTTCTTAGACCTTGAAGGCCATCTCTTTTTAGAATGCATTTTAACAGTTTTTCACCACTAGAGGGTGTTAGTTCAGGTGTTTCATATAGATAACACTGTGCTCATGCACGTGAAGTTACCTGGGAGCCAGCACTGATTGGCTAAACTGCAAGTCTGTCAAAAGAACTGAAATAAAGGGGCAGTTTGCAGAGTCTTAGATACAAGATAATCACAGAGGTAAAAAGTATATACATATAACTGTGTTGGTTATGCAAAACTGGGGAATGGGTAATAAAGGGATTATCTATCTTTTAAAACAATAACAATTCTTGTGTAGACTGTCCCTTTAACCTGACAGGTCTTGTCTTGCCTAGGTTACAAGGGGGAACTCGCGGGTTTTCTGGAACACCATACTTGGTATGGTGCTGTGTCAGGGATTGAGGGTGGCCTCTTGGTCATCTTAGTGACGTTTTCTCCTGACTCTGGACTTATCTTCTTGTCCTTGTACTCCTAGGGAGTTTGTTCCCTGGACAGTGGGCCTGTAGCGACCTGATCTTTTGGATATCTCATGGGGCATCTAGTCTCCCTTTCGGGGGTATATAGAGAATTTGACCAGTTTTGATTTAAGTCCGTTTTGGATTGTCCTTCGGATCTCCTGGGTTCCTCTACTCTCCCTCTCGGGTGTTGATATAGGTTTTTTCGATTTTGTAATGTGGGAGTTGAGTGCCGCAGAGCAGACTCTGGGCCTGAGTGGTCTCTAGCACGGCTTTGCAGGTTGTGTTAACTAATGAGTGGTTACCTGGG
This sequence comes from Bombina bombina, assembly GCF_027579735.1. Taxonomy (NCBI): domain Eukaryota; kingdom Metazoa; phylum Chordata; class Amphibia; order Anura; family Bombinatoridae; genus Bombina; species Bombina bombina. The sequence goes on along the minus strand of NC_069501.1, from coordinate 362,522,846 downwards.
CTCCGGTTTTTCCCTTGTCGTTATAGTTTTTTGTAGGGTGTCTGGTAATTTCAGGCTTTGGTGCCTTTTGAAGGAGCCGCCTTTTTTGTACCCACCCTTGGTTTGCATTCAGTGTCCTCTAACTTGGGTATTGTTTTCCCAAAAGTAATGAATGCAGCTGTGGACTCTTCCTGTTTAAGAAGAAAAACATAAATTATGCTTACATGATCATTTTCTTTTCTTCTGACAGGAAGAGTTCACAGCTCCCGCCTGCGCTTTATCTATGGGGCGGCAGTACATTTTTGTTCTTCTGGCACCTTTTTTCACCCTGATATTTCTCTTACTGTTCCTTGTTCCCTTGGCAGAATGACTGGGGGATGAGGGAAGTGGGGGAGGTATTTGAAGCCTTTGGCTGGGGTGTCTTTGCCGCCTCCTGGTGGCTAGGTTCTGATTTCCCAAAAGTAATGAATGCAGCTGTGGACTCTTCCTGTCAGAAGAAAAGAAAAGTATCAGGTAAGCATAATTTATGGGGTTTTTTTGTTTGTAATCCATCTGTGAAAAGTTTAAATTAGTGCATATAGTAATGCTTCTCTTGCAATGTTATGCCGGCCCACATGGATGAATTTTTTTTTAATTTACTGACAATTCTTCTGAACATCCAATAAGCATGTGTGTCATTTGACAGTCTTGAAGTCCAGCCCCTTTAAAGCCTTTAGAAAAGCCTATGTAGAGAGTGGATTTGACTGCTCTATACATCACAACCCAGCCAAAAGAGGAAATGAAGGGGGGGCAGAGGAACAGACAATACCAATTAGGATTATAAATCTTTTATTATAAAATATTTATACACTTATTATGCTTTACTTGCAAACAAATATATTTTGTATTTCAACTTTCTTATAGTCTGAAGTTTACCATCATTTTAAATAACTTAAATACTACTGTTAATTCCTTGAAGCCTATAATTTACATCTGATACATTCTGTGGATTGAATCTTTTTACACTTTTAGAAACATTTTCCCTTTAGTCTATTTAGTTTGTGGCTTTGGTATCTATTCCTTATTTGCTGGGGATCTCTTCCTCTTTTACTGATTATTCATCTGGCCATCTTGACATATGTTTTTCCTTTTTTGTTTTTGTATTTAAAGATCTATAATTCTTCAAGTACACATACTATAATTGTTGTTCCTTAATTCTGTCCTTATCTGGAAAATAAATAAGGAGCATAGACTAGTTTAATAAATCTTTTTACTCTTATATTCGTGTAGGACTGTTTACCCACCAGTAAAAAAAGAGGGTGTGCGCATACCATAGAGCTCGTTTTAGCTCTATTACACATGAGTAGTGAATTTTCACTTTAACACAAAAAATATTATCCTTTTTTTTCAGTATCACACTATATTCTATTTCTCTTTCATTTGAGGAACATCTGAAGACACAGTTTGGGATCTTAATTTCTTTGGATAGACATATCCTTTACTTTTATATATTGCAATATCTGAAGACACAGATTAAGTTACTTCATTATTTTGAATGGACATATCCTTTACTTTTATGTATTGCTCTGTTTTTTTCTTTGCACTTTATCACATTTATTATTATTTTATTTTTATTGCAAGTCTATTGTATGTTTATTATATACTAATACCTTTTTAGAATTTTGGGGTTGCTGATTTTTTTTCCTGAGTTTTGACATCATTGAGCCCTTTGAGCACAGAATTAGGGTTTATTCTTGGGAACCATGTTTACTTTGTGAAGAACTGCTTTGTGCAAAATCCGATTCTGGTTTCCTTGGCATATGTTTGTTATATTTGACCTTTTCTGGTGCCTAAGAAAATGACAATAAACAGACTGCACAAATTGATAATGGAAGTAAATTAGATTTATTTATTTGTATTTTTTTTTTTTTTGCTTACTACAGGGCTTGACAAACCTGGGAGCCACTGACTATTAGAATTTTACCCCTGGCTCCTAACTTTTTTTGGTTATTCTCCATATATCATATACATATACCACTGCCTGGCTCCTAAAAGTGTGCCTGGCTCCTAAATATTCTTATTGGCTTCTAAATTTTAAACTGATTTGTCAACCTTTAGCTTTCTGTATCTGAATCATGACAGTTATATTTTTACTTTAGTGTTCCTTTTAAAATAGACCAGTAGTATAAAGGTCAAATTGAAAACAAGCTAATCTTATTTCTTCTTTTTACAAATAAATCTGAGTTGACTATGCATTAAAGTCAGCATGATGGGGAGTGGTGGAGTATATATATATATATATATATATCAGAAGGCTTTTGTGAAGTTTCCGCCTTCTTCAAGTTGCACATATTATTAGACACAAAGCTACTGAATACAATATCAATTATTTATCATTAGCATATATTCTTTAAAATGAGTCACCCTTAAAAGTGTATAGATATGTTCTAATGTCAACCCTTCTCTAAGGCTTTTGTTTCACATCAGCTTCTCTTGGCTTTCTTAACATCCTTGTTCACATGATTACATACTGATTCTTACCCAACATGTTTCACCATATATATGTACACAGCTCATTTACTGGGTTTGTACTTCTGTATGAGGAGTCTTTTTTTAAAAAAAAAAAATAATTCAAAGTACCACACAGGACTTTGTAGCATAGGTTCACAAAGTTCAGTTCCACAATCCTTGAAATGCATTTTTTTTTCCAGCCAAAGTACAATTTGGAAAATTGTTGCAAATGGTTCTTTTCCAATTATCTGCTAGCACCTGCTGTAATTTATTAAAAGGGACATTAAAGTAAAAATCATACAAAGTGATTGAATAGATCAGAAGTCGCCAACCAGTGGTCCGTGGACCACTGGTGTTCCCACGAGAAGATGTTGGTGGTCCTTGACACCATCAAGCAGGAATTTATCTCCTCTGACGTTATCACCCCCGTCGCGCCGCAACTCCCTACAGTGCCTGGCTGGACATCAGTGAAAACCGACGTAGGAGGAGTTGAATTACAATCTCCCCACACACGTTGCGTAGTACAACTTGCGTAGCTAGATTGTATTTTTAACTTCTTCTGCCCGGCGCGCTGCTAGGAGGACGATGCTTCCATTCTAAAGCCAGCAGAGGTTGGTATAGTCTTGGCTTGAAATAGTGGAATTAAAGCAGTGACGTGCGGTGAGGTCAGAGGTTGGTGAGGCAATGGATATGATACACCCGATAAGCACATATATGATCCCAACAGAGGTAACTTAAATTTATGATTAAATTAGCAGGTTGCACAATGATTATTATCATTCTTTACAACACACGAGAAGATGTTGGTGGTCCTTGACACCATCAAGCAGGAATTTATCTCCTCTGACGTTATCACCCCCGTCGCGCCGCAACTCCCTACAGTGCCTGGCTGGACATCAGTGAAAACCGACGTAGGAGGAGTTGAATTACAATCTCCCCACACACGTTGCGTAGTACAACTTGCGTAGCTAGATTGTATTTTTAACTTCTTCTGCCCGGCGCGCTGCTAGGAGGACGATGCTTCCATTCTAAAGCCAGCAGAGGTTGGTATAGTCTTGGCTTGAAATAGTGGAATTAAAGCAGTGACGTGCGGTGAGGTCAGAGGTTGGTGAGGCAATGGATATGATACACCCGATAAGCACATATATGATCCCAACAGAGGTAACTTAAATTTATGATTAAATTAGCAGGTTGCACAATGATTATTATCATTCTTTACAACACACAAGAGAGTGAGGAGAAAAAGAGAGGGAGGGAGAGAGGGGGAGGGTAGAGAGACAGAGAGAGGGAGGGGTAAAAAGGAAGGAGAGGGAGGGGGAGAGAAAGTGGGAGAGGAGGGAGGGGGAGAAGGAGGGGGAGAGGTGGATGGAAAGAGACAGGGAGAGTGGCGGGGGAGAGAGGGCGGGGGAGAGAGAGAGGGGGGGAGAGGGGCGGGGGAGAGAGAGAGAAGGAGAGGGAGAGAGAGAAGAGGCGAGAGAGAGAGGGTGAGATAGAGGGAGAGAGGGAGGGAGGGGGAGAAAGGGGAGAGAAGAGGAAGGGGGTAAGAGGGAAGGGGAGGGGTGGGAAGGAGGGAGAGGGAGGGGAGAGAGAGAGAGATGGGGAAAGGAGGGAGGAAGAGAGGGAGGGGAAGATAGAGGGGGAGAGAGAGACAGAAAGGGGAGAGAGAAGGGGCGAGAGAGAGAGGGAGGGGGGTGAGATAGAGGGAGGGAGGGGGAGGAGGGAGGGGGAGAAAGGGGAGAGAAGAGGAAGGGGGAAAGAAGGAGAGGGAGGGATGGGAAGGAGGGTGGGATGGGAAGGAGGGTGGGATGGGAAGGAGGGAGAGATGGAGAGGGAGGGGAGAGAGAGAGATGGGGAAGGGAGGGAGGAAGAGAGAAGGGAGGGGGGGAGAAAGGGGAGAGAAGAGGAAGGGGGTAAGAGGGGAGGGGTGGGAAGGAGGGAGAGGGAGGGGAGAGAGAGAGATGGGGAAAGGAGGGAGGAAGAGAGGGAGGGGAAGATAGAGGGGGAGAGAGAGACAGAAAGGGGAGAGAGAAGGGGCGAGAGAGAGAGGGAGGGGGTGAGATAGAGGGAGGGAGGGGGAGGAGGGAGGGGGAGAAAGGGGAGAGAAGAGGAAGGGGGAAAGAAGGAGAGGGAGGGATGGGAAGGAGGGAGAGATGGAGAGGGAGGGGAGAGAGAGAGATGAGGAAGGGAGGGAGGAAGAGAGGGAGGGGGTGGAGGGGAAGATAGAAGGGGAGAGAGAGACAGAAAGGGGAGAGAGAAAGAGAGCACAAATCTGCACAAAGATGTGCAAGGCAGCTGTTACCCAGCAGGGCCACCCTTATAATTTGTGGGGCCCTGGGCAAAACAAACTTGCAGGGCCCCCAGACGAGACCCTTTTTTCCCCACCCCTGTATCTCCTGCCCACTGTATGGACCACCCCAGTCCTAACCTAAAGTTGTATATACACACATACATATATCACATGCTCCCTTTTACACACACACACACACACACACTTTCACACACAGACTGTCACTGCCTTTTACACACAGACACACACACTCGCTCTCAGCCTTTTACACAATTTCAGACACACACAAACTCTCTCACTCTCGCTTCTTTTTATACACAGACTCTCTCACTCTTACTCCCTATTACACACACAAACTCACTCTCTTTTACACACTCAGACACACTCTCTCACTCTATTTACACACAAACACACACACAGATGCTCTCTCTCACTCCTTTTTACACACACACACTCTCAGACACACACGCTCTCTTAATATCACTCCCTTTTACACACAGACTCTCAGACATACATACACTCTCTCTTTCACTCCCTTTTACACACACACACAATTTCAGACACAAACTCTCATTCTCTTTTACACACAGAGACTCTCACACAGACTTAATTTCACTCCCTTTTACACACACACTCTCAGACTCACACAAACTCTCTTAATCTCACTCGCTTTTACACACACACACGCAGACACACACAGACTCTCTCACTCTGACACACAGTTTATTTAACAGTACCATAACTATTAAAGAGCTACAATACATGTAGCTGGGTTTAGTTAACCCCCCCTTTTCCATTTACAATACAAAATCTGTTTCTTTAATATATATATATATATATATATATATATATATATATATATATATACACACACAGTATATACACACACTGTCCACATATACATATATATATATATATATATATATATATATACACACACATAACAGGCTTTGGTAGGTCAGAATAGGATACTTTTGTTTCAAGACTATTCAATGGAGACACAAATGAAACGTAAGGAAATGGCCCCTTATTGCACAACTTTAATTCAGAGAGGTGTACAGGCTAGGCTTATATATCCAGCAAAAATTTGTTTTAAAGTAAATAATGAAAATTTGACATTGAAAACGGTTAAAGAAGCTCAAGATTTCATTAGTACATTATAGCCAATGGTATAGGAATAGAGGTGTCTCTCTGTTTAGTTTTTGCAATGTATGATAACACTAGAATCAATAGGCGACCACATAGTGGTCACCAAAAAGGCTCTATTTTTTAAGCTCATAAACGTATTAAAGTTATGATGGTGTTGAGTTTAGTTGTACAGAGATATGGCTTGCAGAGTAAAGAGTTTTTATTTTATGTAATGGCTGGTTTGTGTTGCTTTTTTTTTTTTTTTTTTTTTTATTCTGTTCTGCCGACAGAATTCTGGTTCTATAGTTTAAAATAGTTAATATCCTGTCATGGAATGTTGGGGGAATAACTTCCCCAGCAAAGAGGAGTATAATTTTAAAATTACTAAAAAAAACAAGCCAGATATTGCTCTCATACAGGAGACGCACCTACAAGATGATGAAATCGTTAAACTTAAACGTAACTGGGTAGACGAGATATTATCTGCCCCTGGACCGAAACGTAAGAGAGGGGTCGCAATATTATTTGCAAGAAAGTTCATGTACAAAATTGTTAACCAAATACAGGATCCAGAGGGGAGGTACATCATAGCTGAAGTAGAACATGGTGACACACACTTAGTAATTTGTAATATATATGGCCCAAATGAGCTAGATGCAGAGTTTTGGGAAAAAATTTATATCAAATTATTCCCATATATTAATAAAAATTTGATTGTCGCTGGAGACTTCAACATGACGACCAGCCCAATGCTGGATAGAATTAGAACTGGTCACTCCCAGATAGGTAGGAAACCAGAAGAAAAATTATTTGCCTCTTTTTGCAGTAAGTTGAATTTATTTGATATTTGGCAAATAAAAAATCCAGATACAAGATCTTTTACTTGCGAGTCTAAGACACATAAAGCGATGTCTCGGATAGATCTCTTTCTAATAAGTGAATCAATGTTCTCACTTGACGTAAATCCTAGGATCCAGGATATACTAATTTCAGACCATGCAATTGTTGGACTTAAGATAGATGGGATTAGGAGACAGAAGAGTGGTGTTAACAATTTTTATTTCCCTAAATTTTTAGTACAGGATAGTGACTTTAACAGGTTTTTAATAAAAAAATGGAAATTATACTACGAAGAAAACAAAAACTATTACCACAAGATTGAAATATTTTGGGAGGCTGCCAAGGCAGTCCTCCGGGGAGAAATAAAAGCCTATATGGTTAAATGGAAGAAAAAAATCACAGCAAAAGATGTGCAGTTGGCAAATCAATTAAAAAACAAGTACAGAACTTATATTAATATGCCTAATGAGAGAAGCTGGGCTGACTACACAAAGGCAAAGATAGAAAGAGAGGACTTTCTGAAAATAAAAATGGCCAAACAGGAAAAAAAAATGAATGCTTTTTTCGCCATTCATCATGGGAGGTCAGCTAAAGTATTATCAAAAATAATGAAGAACAGGCAGGCCGAGAAAAGATATTTAACATCAATTAAAATCGGGGAAACAAGGTATACTTCTGCGAGTAAAATAAGACAGGCAATGTATGAATATTATAAGGAAATTAACATGGCAGGAACTTGTGATAAAAAGATAAAAGAACAGTTTTGGGGAAAAGTTACTCCACCAAAAATTGACCCAGACGAATTAATGGAGCTAAATTTACCAATAACAGAAGAGGAAATTATTAAAGAGATAGGAAAGGCCAAATTGAATAAATCTCCAGGCCCAGATCAAATTCCGGTGGAATTTTATAGAATACTTAAAAATGAACTGCCTGGTACGTTAAGTGATCTTTTTAATCAGTACTACAGGGACAACTCTGCAGAGTCCAATTTGTTTTTTTGCATCCACAGTCACATTAATATATAAGAAAGATAAAGATCCAGAAAACCCAAATGCATATAGACCAATATCATTATTAAATAATGATTACAAGTTACTTACAGCAATAATTGCAGATAGATTAAAAAAGTACATAACTTGATTCATCAGGATCAATCAGGGTTTATGCCAGGAAGAAACGCTTAAAAAAATATAAGAAAAGTTCTATTGACCTTAAACCATTATTGGAATGAAATTAAGGTAAAGGGAAATAACTGTGAAAATTATGCAGCCTTAGTAACATTAGACGCCGAAAAGGCATTTGATCTAATTACCTGGGACCATCTTTTTGCCACATTAACACAATTTGGCCTAACAGGGAATTTCTTTAATTTTGTGAAGTTGATTTATAATACACCATACTCCTGCCTCTTAATAAATGGTCAATTGTCGCCAAAAATAAGGTTAACAAAGGGAACAAGACAAGGGTGCCCGCTGCCACCCTTGTTATTTAATTTGTCATTAGAACCATTTGCTATAAGACTTAGACAAATCTTACCGGGGGTAAAGGTAGGAGATGGCAGGGTTTCTTTGGCTATCTATGCAGACGATATAATACTTTTTCTGCCTAGAACATCACAAAACATACCGGTACTACTAGAATTAATAGATGAATTTAGTGCGTTTTCCGGCTATAAGGTTAATCAGGGAAAATCAGAAATACTATGGATTAGAAAACCCTGTGGGCAGTTGAGTAAGCATCCCTTTCATGAGGTAGAACAAATTAAATACTTGGGTATATATTTAAGTAACAATCCAGGATTATGGTATAGTTTAAATTTTTCAAAATTTTTTCAAGAAAGTAAAAGGTTGCTAGACGGATGGAGACCACTACCCATAGCACTATCAGCCAAAATTACGATTTTCAAGACTTATCTATTCCCCCGTCTATTATACTTATTACAAAATTTACCTATTTCTCCAACATAGGTGTGTCCGGTCCACGGCGTCATCCTTACTTGTGGGATATTCTCTTCCCCAACAGGAAATGGCAAAGAGCCCAGCAAAGCTGGTCACATGATCCCTCCTAGGCTCCGCCTACCCCAGTCATTCTCTTTGCCGTTGTACAGGCAACATCTCCACGGAGATGGCTTAGAGTTTTTTAGTGTTTAACTGTAGTTTTTATTATTCAATCAAGAGTTTGTTATTTTGAAATAGTGCTGGTATGTACTATTTACTCAGAAACAGAAAAGTGATGAAGAATTCTGTTTGTATGAGGAAAATGATTTTAGCAACCGTCACTAAAATCCATGGCTGTTCCACACAGGACTGTTGAGAGCAATTAACTTCAGTTGGGGGAACAGTGAGCAGTCTCTTGCTGCTTGAGGTATGACACATTCTAACAAGACGATGTAATGCTGGAAGCTGTCATTTTCCCTATGGGATCCGGTAAGCCATGTTTATTACGATCGTAAATAAGGGCTTCACAAGGGCTTATTAAGACTGTAGACTTTTTCTGGGCTAAATCGATTCATTATTAAATACATATTTAGCCTTGAGGAATCATTTTATCTGGGTATTTTGATATAATAATATCGGCAGGCACTGTTTTAGACACCTTATTCTTTAGGGGCTTTCCCAAAGCATAGGCAGAGCCTCATTTTCGCGCCGGTGTTGCGCACTTGTTTTTGAGAGGCATGGCATGCAGTCGCATGTGAGAGGAGCTCTGATACTTAGAAAAGACTTTCTGAAGGCGTCATTTGGTATCGTATTCCCCTTTGGGCTTGGTTGGGTCTCAGCAAAGCAGATACCAGGGACTGTAAAGGGGTTAAAGTTCAAAACGGCTCCGGTTCCGTTATTTTAAGGGTTAAAGCTTCCAAATTTGGTGTGCAATACTTTTAAGGCTTTAAGACACTGTGGTGAAAATTTGGTGAATTTTGAACAATTCCTTCATGTTTTTTCGCAATTGCAGTAATAAAGTGTGTTCAGTTTAAAATTTAAAGTGACAGTAACGGTTTTATTTTAAAACGTTTTTTGTACCTTGTTATCAAGTTTATGCCTGTTTAACATGTCTGAACTACCAGATAGACTGTGTTCTGAATGTGGGGAAGCCAGAATTCCTATTCATTTAAATAAATGTGATTTATGTGACAATGACAATGATGCCCAAGATGATTCCTCAAGTGAGGGGAGTAAGCATGGTACTGCATCATTCCCTCCTTCGTCTACACAAGTCTTGCCCACTCAGGAGGCCCCTAGTACATCTAGCGCGCCAATACTCCTTACTATGCAACAATTAACGGCTGTAATGGATAATTCTGTCAAAAACATTTTAGCCAAAATGAACACTTATCAGCGTAAGCGCGACTGCTCTGTTTTAGATACTGAAGAGCGTGACGACGCTGATAATAATATTTCTGAAGGGCCCCTAACCCAGTCTGATGGGGCCAGGGAGGTTTTGTCTGAGGGAGAAATTACTGATTCAGGGAACATTTCTCAACAAGCTGAACCTGATGTGATTACATTTAAATTTAAGTTGGAACATCTCCGCATTCTGCTTAAGGAGGTATTATCCACTCTGGATGATTGTGACAAGTTGGTCATCCCAGAGAAACTATGTAAAATGGACAAGTTCCTAGAGGTGCCGGGGCTCCCAGAAGCTTTTCCTATACCCAAGCGGGTGGCGGACATTGTTAATAAAGAATGGGAAAGGCCCGGTATTCCTTTCGTCCCTCCCCCCATATTTAAAAAATTGTTTCCTATGGTCGACCCCAGAAAGGACTTATGGCAGACAGTCCCCAAGGTCGAGGGAGCGGTTTCCACTTTAAACAAACGCACCACTATACCCATAGAGGATAGTTGTGCTTTCAAAGATCCTATGGATAAAAAATTAGAAGGTTTGCTTAAAAAGATGTTTGTTCAGCAGGGTTACCTTCTACAACCAATTTCATGCATTGTCCCTGTCGCTACAGCCGCATGTTTCTGGTTCGATGAGCTGATAAAGGCGGTTGATAGTGATTCTCCTCCTTATGAGGAGATTATGGACAGAATCAATGCTCTCAAATTGGCTAATTCTTTCACCCTAGACGCCACTTTGCAATTGGCTAGGTTAGCGGCTAAGAATTCTGGGTTTGCTATTGTGGCGCGCAGAGCGCTTTGGTTGAAATCTTGGTCGGCTGATGCGTCTTCCAAGAACAAGCTACTTAACATTCCTTTCAAGGGGAAAACGCTGTTTGGCCCTGACTTGAAAGAGATTATCTCTGATATCACTGGGGGTAAGGGCCACGCCCTTCCTCAGGATCGGCCTTTCAAGGCAAAAAATAAACCTAATTTTCGTCCCTTTCGTAGAAACGGACCAGCCCAAGGTGCTACGTCCTCTAAGCAAGAGGGTAATACTTCTCAAGCCAAGCCAGCTTGGAGACCAATGCAAGGCTGGAACAAGAAACCTGCCACTGCTACCAAGACAGCATGAAATGTTGGCCCCCGATCCGGGACCGGATCTGGTGGGGGGCAGACTCTCTCTCTTCGCTCAGGCTTGGGCAAGAGATGTTCTGGATCCTTGGGCGCTAGAAATAGTCTCCCAAGGTTATCTTCTGGAATTCAAGGGACTTCCCCCAAGGGGGAGGTTCCACAGGTCTCAGTTGTCTTCAGACCACATAAAACGACAGGCATTCTTACATTGTGTAGAAGACCTGTTAAGAATGGGAGTGATTCATCCTGTTCCATTAAGAGAACAAGGGATGGGGTTCTACTCCAATCTGTTCATAGTTCCCAAAAAAGAGGGAACGTTCAGACCAATCTTAGATCTCAAGATCTTAAACAAGTTTCTCAAGGTTCCATCGTTCAAGATGGAAACCATTCAAACTATTCTTCCTTCCATCCAGGAAGGTCAATTCATGACCACAGTGGATTTAAAGGATGCGTATCTACATATTCCTATCCACAAGGAACATCATCGGTTCCTAAGGTTCGCATTCCTGGACAAGCATTACCAGTTCGTGGCGCTTCCTTTCGGATTAGCCACTGCTCCAAGGATTTTCACAAAGGTACTAGGGTCCCTTCTAGCTGTGCTAAGACCAAGGGGCATTGCTGTAGTACCTTACTTGGACGACATTCTGATTCAAGCGTCGTCCCTTCCTCAAGCAAAGGCTCACACGGACATTGTCCTGGCCTTTCTCAGATCTCACGGATGGAAAGTGAACGTGGAAAAGAGTTCTCTATCTCCGTCAACAAGGGTTCCCTTCTTGGGAACAATAATAGACTCCTTAGAAATGAGGATTTTTCTGACAGAGGCCAGAAAAACAAAACTTCTAGACTCTTGTCGGATACTTCATTCCGTTCCTCTTCCTTCCATAGCGCAGTGCATGGAAGTGATCGGTTTGATGGTAGCGGCAATGGACATAGTTACTTTTGCGCGCATTCATCTAAGACCATTACAACTGTGCATGCTCAGTCAGTGGAATGGGGACTATACAGACTTGTCTCCGAAGATACAAGTAAATCAGAGGACCAGAGACTCACTCCGTTGGTGGCTGTCCCTGGACAACCTGTCACAAGGGATGACATTCCGCAGACCGGAGTGGGTCATCGTCACGACCGATGCCAGTCTGATGGGCTGGGGCGCGGTCTGGGGATCCCTGAAAGCTCAGGGTCTTTGGTCTCGGGAAGAATCTCTTCTACCGATAAATATTCTGGAACTGAGAGCGATATTCAATGCTCTCAAGGCTTGGCCTCAGCTAGCGAGGGCCAAGTTCATACGGTTTCAATCAGACAACATGACAACTGTTGCGTACATCAACCATCAGGGGGGAACAAGGAGTTCCCTAGCGATGGAAGAAGTGACCAAAATCATTCTATGGGCGGAGTCTCACTCCTGCCACCTGTCTGCTATCCACATCCCAGGAGTGGAAAATTGGGAAGCGGATTTTCTGAGTCGTCAGACATTGCATCCGGGGGAGTGGGAACTCCATCCGGAAATCTTTGCCCAAGTCACTCAGCTGTGGGGCATTCCAGACATGGATCTGATGGCCTCTCGTCAGAACTTCAAAGTTCCTTGCTACGGGTCCAGATCCAGGGATCCCAAGGCGGCTCTAGTGGATGCACTAGTAGCACCTTGGACCTTCAAACTAGCTTATGTGTTCCCGCCGTTTCCTCTCATCCCCAGGCTGGTAGCCAGGATCAATCAGGAGAGGGCGTCGGTGATCTTGATAGCTCCTGCATGGCCACGCAGGACTTGGTATGCAGATCTGGTGAATATGTCATCGGCTCCACCTTGGAAGCTACCTTTGAGACGAGACCTTCTTGTTCAGGGTCCGTTCGAACATCCGAATCTGGTTTCACTCCAGCTGACTGCTTGGAGATTGAACGCTTGATCTTATCGAAGCGAGGGTTCTCAGATTCTGTTATCGATACTCTTGTTCAGGCCAGAAAGCCTGTAACTAGAAAGATTTACCACAAAATTTGGAAAAAATATATCTGTTGGTGTGAATCTAAAGGATTCCCTTGGGACAAGGTTAAGATTCCTAAGATTCTATCCTTCCTTCAAGAAGGATTGGAAAAAGGATTATCGGCTAGTTCCCTGAAGGGACAGATTTCTGCCTTGTCTGTGTTACTTCACAAAAAGCTGGCAGCTGTGCCAGATGTGCAAGCCTTTGTTCAGGCTCTGGTTAGAATTAAGCCTGTTTACAAACCTTTGACTCCTCCTTGGAGTCTCAACTTAGTTCTTTCAGTTCTTCAGGGGGTTCCGTTTGAACCCCTACATTCCGTTGATATTAAGTTATTATCTTGGAAAGTTTTGTTTTTAGTTGCGATTTCTTCTGCTAGAAGAGTTTCAGAATTATCTGCTCTGCAGTGTTCTCCTCCTTATCTGGTGTTCCATGCAGATAAGGTGGTTTTACGTACTAAACCTGGTTTTCTTCCAAAAGTTGTTTCTAACAAAAACATTAACCAGGAGATTATCGTACCTTCTCTGTGTCCGAAACCAGTGTCAAAGAAGGAACGTTTGTTGCACAATCTGGATGTTGTTCGCGCTCTAAAATTCTATTTAGATGCTACAAAGGATTTTAGACAAACATCTTCCTTGTTTGTTGTTTATTCCGGTAAAAGGAGAGGTCAAAAAGCAACTTCTACCTCTCTCTCTTTTTGGATTAAAAGCATCATCAGATTGGCTTACGAGACTGCCGGACGGCAGCCTCCCGAAAGAATCACGGCTCATTCCACTAGGGCTGTGGCTTCCACATGGGCCTTCAAGAACGAGGCTTCTGTTGATCAGATATGTAGGGCAGCGACTTGGTCTTCACTGCACACTTTTACCAAATTTTACAAGTTTGATACTTTTGCTTCTTCTGAGGCTATTTTTGGGAGAAAGGTTTTGCAAGCCGTGGTGCCTTCCATTTAGGTGACCTGATTTGCTCCCTCCCTTCATCCGTGTCCTAAAGCTTTGGTATTGGTTCCCACAAGTAAGGATGACGCCGTGGACCGGACACACCTATGTTGGAGAAAACAGAATTTATGTTTACCTGATAAATTACTTTCTCCAACGGTGTGTCCGGTCCACGGCCCGCCCTGGTTTTTTTAATCAGGTCTGATAATTTATTTTCTTTAACTACAGTCACCACGGTACCATATGGTTTCTCCTATGCAAATATTCCTCCTTAACGTCGGTCGAATGACTGGGGTAGGCGGAGCCTAGGAGGGATCATGTGACCAGCTTTGCTGGGCTCTTTGCCATTTCCTGTTGGGGAAGAGAATATCCCACAAGTAAGGATGACGCTGTGGACCGGACACACCGTTGGAGAAAGTAATTTATCAGGTAAACATAAATTCTGTTTTTTGTTAAAAATACCGACCTGAAGAAATATGAAAAAGACTGTAATTCCTTCTTATGGGGAAAGAGCAGGGCCAGATTAGCTAAAAGAGTGTTGTATTTGGATAAAGAGGTTGGGGGATATGGTCTGCCCAATATTAAATTATACAACCAGGCTACCATGGTAAAATTAGCTGCTGATTGGATCACAGAAACAAGCCAATTCTCCTTGTTAGAGATAGAAGAAAGTCTAATAAAACCACTTTCCTTAAAAGATATACTGCATATTCCAATTTCTAAATTAACTTTAAAAATTCGAAATATGAGAGTGATAAGTAACATAGTAAGGGCATGGCAAAAATTCTGCACCACTCTCAATATCAATTATAAGGTATCTAAGTATCTTACGTTTCTGGGACACACAGATTTTGGACCTGTCTTGAATCATGGAATTTTTCACATTTGGAGAAATGCAGGCCTGGAGTATATAGTACAACTGTTAGATAAAAGAACTGGGATGATAAAATCATTCATACAAATTCAAGAAGAATTTGGTCTACCGAGACATCACTTTTACGGCAATCTTCAGGCAAGACAATTTTATAATCATTTAACGTATAACCAAGATAGTAATTGGGAGTTAGGAATATTTGCAATAGTTATTCAAATTTACAGGGCTGTTTTTTTCTCAATTGAAACATGGTATAAAATGATTATGAAAAACTTGGGCAAGATACTTAGAAAATCTACAGAACAAATGGCAAAAGATCTTGCCAGAAATTACAGAATTAGATATTAAACAAAGCATAGAAATAGTTGGAGATAGGAATATGCGGTGGAAGGAAACGCATAGTTATATTATGAATAATGCATATATCACTCCTAAATTATTGGCTAAATGGGATAAAAATTCCAAAGGAGATTGCTTCCACTGTCACGCCCCACAGGCAGATATCACACATTGTTTCTGGTATTGCCCTAGGATATTACAGTACTGGAAAAAGGTGGCGTACTGGTTAAACAGATTTTAAAACACAAAGTTTGTCCCCCTACTCTCACTTCTATATTTTTTTTTGTGCTACCAATCCAATTTAAGAAAGAAGAATATTTGCTGATAACGACTATAATACAAGTAGCTCGGAATCTAATATTACAATATTGGAAAGCACAAAAATACCCAAGCATAGCAGAATTTAGATAGAAGGTGACTGCCCAATTGATACAAGAACAATTGAATATAGAACCCGGTAATGAGAACCAGTTTAAAGCCTTTTTTACTAAATGGAGGAAGATCATTAAGATCCAGACAGCTGAGTTTATAGAGGAAATAATGAAACCTTTTTTCAAAGCAGGTTACATAGGTAGGGAGGATTTGTAAATATGGTGGTACAAAGTCTCTGTCCAGGGGCTGATAGTAAGTCTCCGACAGGAAGTTATATATATATACACAGGACCAAAATGTTTCTTTCTCTTGTTAAGTGTATCCAGTCCACGGATCATCCATTACTTGTGGGATATTCTCCTTCCCAACAGGAAGTTGCAAGAGGATCACCCACAGCAGAGCTGCTATATAGCTCCTCCCCTCACTGCCATATCCAGTCATTCTCTTGCAACTCTCAACAAAGATGGACGTAGTAAGAGGAGAGTGGTGTATTATAGTTAGTTTTTTAACTTCAATCAAAAGTTTGTTATTTTTAAATGGTACCGGAGTGTACTGTTTATCTCAGGCAGTATTTAGAAGAAGAATCTGCCTGCATTTTCTATGATCTTAGCAGAAGTAACTAAGATCCATGGCTGTTCTCACATATTCTGAGGAGTGAGGTAACTTCAGAGAGGGAATGGCGTGCAGGTTTTCCTGCAATAAAGTATGTGCAGTTAATATATTTCTAGGGATGGAATTTGCTAGAAAAATGCTGCTGATACCGGATTAATGTAAGTTAAGCCTTAAATGCAGTGATAGCGACTGGTATCAGGCTTATTAACAGAGATACATACTCTTATAAAAGTGTAATGTAAAACGTTTGCTGGCATGTTAATCGTTTTTATATATGTTTTTTTCCACATGGCTGGTTTGATTTTTGCCTAGAAACAGGCTTTCCACTGTTGCAATATAAGTGGGAAGGGCCTATTTTAGTGCTTTTCTGTGCAGGTAAAAATACTGACAGAGACATTCAGCTTCCCTCTGCATGATACAGGACATCTCTGAGGGGTTCAAAAGGCTTCAAAGTCGTGTTTGAGGAGGGTAACAATCACAGTAGACTGTGGCAGTTGTTGTGACTGCAACTTGGTCTTCCCTTCATACTTTTTCCAAATTTTCCAAATTTGATACTTTTGCTTCTTCAGAGGCTGTTTTTGGGAGAAAGGTTCTAGAGGCAGTGGTTCCTTCCGTTTAAGTACCTGCCTTGTCCCTCCCATCATCCGTGTACTTTAGCTTTGGTATTGGTATCCCACAAGTAATGGATGATCCGTGGACTGGATACACTTAACAAGAGAAAAATAATTTATGCTTACTGATAAATTTATTTCTCTTGTAGTGTATCCAGTCCACGGCCCGCCCTGTCCTTTTCAGGCAGGTCTAAATTTTAATTAAACTACAGTCACCACTGCACCCTATGGTTTCTCCTTTCTCGGCTTGTTTCGGTCGAATGACTGGATATGGCAGTGAGTGGAGGAGCTATATAGCAGCTCTGCTGTGGGTGATCCTCTTGCAACTTCCTGTTGGGAAGGAGAATATCCCACAAGTAATGGATGATCCGTGGACTGAATACACTACAAGAGAAATAAATTTATCAGGTAAGCATAAATTATGGGGTTTTTTTTTTGTTTTTTTTTCTTGTTGGCTTGTTTTGTTTTGTTTTGTTTTGTTCTGTTTTGTTCTGTTTTGTTCTGTTTTGTTTTGTTTTGTTTGGTTTGGATCTGTGTTGTGTTAGCTGAATCAGTGGCCATTCTTACGTGTGTTTTAAAATAATGTTTTGAAAACCCCCAATTCAAGTGATAAGAGTATAGCATATTAGCGAGTATAGCATATTAGACGAGTGTTGGTCTTGTTCCTTTTTTTTTTTTTTTTTTTTTTTTTTGAAGGAGCGAGAGATGGGTGTAGGGGTATCTTTATTGTTAGATTATGATAATGAAGATATAAGATTGTATCCTTCTGATATATATGATAAGTGATTTTTGTATGCTCTTATTTTATGTTTCATCCTCTCAATTGTTATAAGATTTGTTTGCTTGAATTGGTATATAAATAAAGATTTAAAAAAAAAAAACAGGCTTTGCTCATTACAATTTTAGTACCTCAGCTGTCATTTGGAAGCCAAAGGGTTAAACCAGAAGGAGGAATGTAGTGCTTGACCTATGGAGCTAAATCACCATTCACAGAAAAAAGGGATCTCTTGTTCCTGTCAAAAGCTACAATAGAAGGAAGAGGGAGACCTGCCACTGGTTAAACAGCAACACATAATGCACTGACCCAACAAGTAAACCCCTCCCACAAAAAATAAAAAACGATGTGCACCATAACTGCAGGAGGGATTATAGTTACACATGTAGAAAAGCAGCACTCTTTCTTCAATTAAGGATATTAGAGACACCAAGTTTTACAAAAGTTTCTGACTGAGTATGCAAGGAAACAGAGTGCAGCATGATCCTTCTTAGCTATGCTGGCTGCCCTGCTCTCTCGCTCTCTGCTTGTGGGTATTCCTCTCATCACTCTCTCTATATGCTGCCTACTATTGAGTCAATTGCCCCCTTACTGCAAGTCAATTGCCCCCTTACTCCCACCCCACACTTTTAAACATTTTGCACAAAGTCAGAATTCACTCACATAAAGCTGGGGGTGCTCAGACGTGCTAGCTGTCACAAGGGGAGTTGATAAAAGCAGCAGCACCGTTAAAATTGCACAATGCATATTTTTTCCAACAGGGATAAAATACACTTAGCAATTTTAACAGTGCTGCTGCTAGCGTTGTTTCAGAAATTCAGAATGTTTTCAGAGACACATTTGCAGCGTGCACACTGCACAGTTAGAACAGAGGTGCCAGATTTTTACGTTGGAACACTGTCACAAGGGGGAGATTAGACAGGGATGCCATTAACCCTTCAGCTGCCTTGAAAACAAGATTGCCCATGCTGATAAGTTGTTTTTTTTTTTTTAGTACTTACTCCTCCTGAGTCTTCTCTCCTCCACGCCACCACAGTGCAGCAGCAGAGAACACCACAGTCCTCCTCCAGGTCCCAGGACCTACTCCACAACCGCAGCTGCTGAGTCCTGACTCACTGAGCACTGCAGTGAGCTGAGCACTTTGAATTTTTTCAGGTGCGGGCAGGGAGGGCATTACTGGCACGCACGCAATTGCAGCAGCTCTACCTCCTATGGTCAGTCTCCCACTCTTCCCGCCGGAACTAAACAGCCCGGCGCGATGTCACATGACCCACAGTCACTCTGTCAATCAGCAGGCACGCCTCCCCGCAGTGCTGAATGCTGATTGGCTGAGTGATCTAGCTCATCATGGAGGCGGTTTTGAGAACCGCCTCCAATGGAGCTACTATGAGGGCCCGGCTAGTCACCAGTGGGTGGCGCAGCTCTAAGTGAGCAGAGGATTGGTATTTTAGATCCATGTTGCGCAATTAATAGAGGGCAGCGGACCGGCTCACTGCCTCCTAATTGCACAACAATGGATGCTATGATGAATTTAACTGCTGCGCAAGCGCAGTAAAATAAAATAATTATGATGTGGGTAAAACCGCCATCGGGGGGGTACCCTTGGTGCGGGGGTGGGAGTGGTCAAAAAAGAATAAGAAAAAATATACTTTTCTCCAACATAGGTGTGTCCGGTCCACGGCGTCATCCTTACTTGTGGGATATTCTCTTCCCCAACAGGAAATGGCAAAGAGCCCAGCAAAGCTGGTCATATGATCCCTCCTAGGCTCCGCCTACCCCAGTCATTCTCTTTGCCGTTGCACAGGCAACATCTCCACGGAGATGGCTAAGAGTTTTTTGGTGTTTAAATGTAGTTTTATTCTTCAATCAAGTGTTTGTTATTTTAAAATAGTGCTGGTATGTACTATTTACTCTGAAACAGAAAAGAGAAGAAGATTTCTGTTTGTAAGAGGAAGATGATTTTAGCAAACGTTACTAAAATCGATTGCTGTTTCCACACAGGACTGTTGAGATGAAGTAACTTCAGTTGGGGGAAGCAGTTGGCAGACTTTTCTGCCTGAGGTATGACTGGCCACATTTCTAACACGACTTGGTAATGCTGGAAGGCTGTCATTTTCCCTATGGGGACCGGTAAGCCATTTTCTTAGATTAAGTAAAATAATAAAGGCTTTATAAGGGCTTAAAAAACTGGTAGACATTTTTCTGGGCTAAAACGATTACTTTGCTAAGCATATTTGACAGATTATAGCTCTTTATAGTTATTATAATCTTGGGGATTGTTGTTAAACGGCAGGCACTGTATGGACACCTTTTTCAGATGGGGGCCTTCTCTAGTCATAGGCAGAGCCTCATTTTCGCGCCACTAATGCGCAGTTGTTTTTGGAAGGCAAGGCATGCAGATGCATGTGTGAGGAGCTAAGATCCACTGAAAAAGCTTATAGAAGGCGTCATTTGGTATCGTATTCCCCTCTGGGCTTGGTTGGGTCTCAGCAAAGCAGATTCCTGGGACTGTATAGGGGTTAAATGTAAAAACGGCTCCGGTTCCGTTATTTTAAGGGTTAAAGCTTTCAAATTTGGTGTGCAATACTTTTAAGGCTTTAAGACACTGTGGTGAAATTTTGGAAAGTGACAGTAACGGTTTTATTTTAAAACGTTTTTTGTGCTTTGTTGACAAGTTTAAGCCTGTTTAACATGTCTGAACCATCAGATAAACGATGTTCTATATGTATGAAAGCCAATGTGTCTCCCCATTTAAATATATGTGATAATTGTGACATGGTGTCCAAACAAAGTAGGGACAATGATGCCACAGATAATAATAGTGCCCAAGATGATTCTTCAGATGAGGGGAGTAAGCATGGTACTGCATCACCCCCTTCTCTGTCTACACCAGTTTTGCCCACACAAGAGGCCCCTAGTACATCTAGTGCGCCAATACTTATTACAATGCAACAATTAACGGCTGTTATGGATAATTCTATTGCATATATTTTATCTAAAATGCCTACTTATCAAAGAAAGCGCGATTGCTCTGTTTTAAACACTGAAGAGCAAGAGGACGCTGATGATAACGTTTCTGACATACCCTCACACCAATCTGAAGGGGCCAGGAGGGAGGTTTTGTCTGAGGGAGAAATTTCAGATTCAGGAAAAATTTCTCAACAAGCTGAACCTGATGTTGTAACATTTAAATTTAAATTAGAACATCTCCGCGCACTGCTTAAGGAGGTATTATCTACTCTGGATGATTGTGACAATTTGGTCATTCCAGAGAAATTATGTAAGATGGACAAGTTCCTAGAGGTTCCGGTGCCCCCCGATGTTTTTCCTATACCCAAGCGGGTGGCGGACATAGTAAACAAGGAATGGGAAAGGCCCGGCATACCTTTTGTTCCTCCCCCTATATTTAAGAAATTATTTTCTATAGTCGACCCCAGAAAGGACTTATGGCAGACAGTCCCTAAGGTCGAGGGGGCGGTCTCTACTCTAAACAAACGCACTACTATTCCCATAGAAGATAGTTGTGCTTTTAAAGATCCTATGGATAAAAAATTAGAGGGTTTGCTTAAAAAAATGTTTGTTCAGCAAGGTTACCTTCTTCAACCAATTTCATGCATTGTTCCTGTCACTACGGCAGCGTGTTTCTGGTTCGAAGAACTAGAAAAGTCGCTCAATAAAGAATCTTCGTATGAGGAGGTTATGGACAGAGTTCAAGCACTTAAATTGGCTAACTCTTTTATTCTAGATGCCGCTTTGCAATTAGCTAGATTAGCGGCGAAAAATTCAGGGTTTGCTATCGTGGCGCGCAGAGCGCTCTGGCTAAAGTCTTGGTCAGCGGATGTGTCTTCCAAGACAAAATTGCTTAACATCCCTTTCAAGGGCAAAACACTGTTTGGTCCTGATTTGAAAGAGATTATTTCAGACATCACCGGAGGAAAGGGCCACGCCCTTCCTCAGGATAGGTCTTTTAAGGCTAGAAATAAGCCTAATTTTCGTCCCTTTCGCAGAAACGGACCAGCCTCTACTTCTACATCCTCTAAGCAAGAGGGTAATACTTCTCAACCCAAACCAGCCTGGAGACCGATGCAAGGCTGGAACAAGGGTAAGCAGGCCAAGAAGCCTGCCACTGCTACCAAAACAGCATGAAGGGATGGCCCCCGATCCGGGACCGGATCTGGTGGGGGGCAGACTTTCTCTCTTTGCTCAGGCCTGGGCAAGAGATGTTCAGGATCCTTGGGCATTAGAAATAGTTTCTCAAGGTTATCTCCTGGAATTCAAGGAACTACCCCCAAGGGGAAGGTTCCACAGGTCTCAATTATCTTCAAACCAAATAAAAAGACAGGCATTCTTACATTGTGTAGAAGACCTGTTAAAGAGGGGAGTAATTCATCCAGTTCCAATAAGAGAACAAGGGATGGGGTTTTACTCCAACCTGTTCATAGTTCCCAAAAAAGAGGGAACATTCAGACCAATTCTAGATCTCAAGATCCTAAACAAATTTCTCAGGGTTCCATCGTTCAAAATGGAAACCATTCGAACGATCCTTCCTACCATCCAGGAAGGTCAATTTATGACCACGGTAGATTTAAAGGATGCGTACCTCCATATTCCTATCCACAAGGAACATCATCAGTTCCTAAGGTTCGCTTTTCTGGACAAGCATTACCAGTTTGTGGCACTTCCATTCGGATTAGCCACTGCTCCGAGAATTTTCACAAAGGTACTAGGGTCCCTTCTAGCGGTTCTAAGACCAAGGGGCATTGCAGTAGTACCGTACTTGGACGACATCCTGATTCAAGCGTCGTCTCTGTCAAAAGCTAAGGCTCATACGGACATCGTCCTAGCCTTTCTCAGATCTCACGGATGGAAAGTGAACATAGAAAAAAGTTCTCTTTCCCCGTCAACAAGAGTTCCCTTCTTGGGAACAATAATAGACTCCTTAGAAATGAGGATTTTTCTGACAGAGGTCAGAAAATCAAAACTTCTAAGCTCTTGTCAAGTTCTTCATTCTGTTCTTCATTCTGTTCTTCGTCCTTCCATAGCGCAGTGCATGGAAGTAATAGGATTGATGGTTGCAGCAATGGACATAGTTCCTTTTGCACGAATTCATCTAAGACCATTACAACTGTGCATGCTCAGACAGTGGAATGGGGATTATACAGACTTGTCTCCGACGATTCAAGTAGATCAAAGGACCAGAGATTCACTCCGTTGGTGGCTAATCCTGGACAACCTGTCACAGGGAATGAGCTTCCGCAGACCAGAGTGGGTCATTGTCACGACCGACGCCAGTCTGGTGGGCTGGGGCGCGGTCTGGGAACCCCTGAAAGCTCAGGGTCTATGGTCTCGGGAAGAATCTCTTCTCCCGATAAACATTCTGGAACTGAGAGCGATATTCAATGCTCTCAAAGCTTGGCCTCATCTAGCAAAGGCCAAATTCATAAGGTTTCAATCAGACAACATGACGACAGTTGCATATATCAACCATCAGGGGGGAACAAGGAGTTCCCTGGCGATGGAGGAAGTGACCAAGATAATTCAATGGGCGGAGGATCACTCCTGCCACTTGTCTGCAATCCACATCCCAGGAGTGGAAAATTGGGAAGCGGATTTTCTGAGTCGTCAGACATTCCATCCGGGGGAGTGGGAACTCCACCCGGAAATCTTTGCCCAAATAGCTCAATTATGGGGCATTCCAGATATGGATCTGATGGCGTCTCGTCAGAACTTCAAGGTTCCTTGTTACGGGTCCATATCCAGGGATCCCAAGGCGACTCTAGTAGATGCACTAGTAGCACCTTGGACCTTCAACCTAGCTTATGTTTTCCCACCGTTTCCTCTCATTCCCAGGCTGGT